>NW_016804526.1:296797-307045 GCF_001698545.2 Rhinopithecus bieti
TTTTTTTTTCGAGACAGAGTCTCGCTCGGTTGCCCAGGCTGGAGTGCAGTGGGCGATCTCAGCTCACTGCAAGCTCCGCCTCCCAGGTTTACGCCATTCTCCTGCCTCAGCCTCCCAAGTAGCTGGGACTACAGGCGCCCGCCACTACGCCCGGCTAATTTTTTTGTATTTTTAGTAGACACAGGGTTTCACCATGTTAGCCAGGATGGTCTCCATCTGCTGAAATTGTGATCCGCCAGTTTCGGCCTCCCAAAGTCCTTAATGTATTCTTATTCAGTGAAAAGTTTTAAATGACATGTATGGAAATTGAATCTTTCTGAATGCTCTTTTGAGACCTATTAAAAAGCTCACAGGACCCCAGACCGATAATCTGAATTATACTGTCTTCTACTAACCAATTAATATATATATCCAATTTTGTCACATTGGTTGATAACACTGCTTATTTATTTTATTTTATTTTATTTATTTATTTTTTTGAGACAGTGTCTCACTCTGTTGCCCAGGCTAGAGCGCAGTGGCGTGATCTCAGCTCGCTGCAACCTCTGCCTCCCAGGCTCAAGCCATCCTCCCACCTCAGCCTCCAAGTAGCTGGGACTACAGGCACACACCACCATGCCTGGCTAATTTTCTGTAGAGAGAGATGGAGTTTCACCATGTTGCTCAGGCTGGTCCTGAGCTGCAAGCAATCTGCCTGTTCTGGCCTCCCAAAGTGCTAGGATTACAGGAGTAAGCAACCATGCCTGGCCTGGTTTCTTAATATTTGTTTAAAAATGTTGTTTCACCTTAAGGCTTAAGGATCACTTAAGCCCAGGAGTTTGAGTCTAGCCTGTGCAATACAGCAAGACCCCATCTGTATGGAAAAAAAAAAAAGAGAAGAGATTGATTTAATCTTACCTAGTGGTAGAAAAAATTAGAAACATTTTATTTCAATTCAGGAACAGGACATGAATGTTCACATATGATGACTGATTTATAATTTTGCTTTCTCATACTCCCTTCACTTCACCTGGTTTTGGTATCCAGATTGTAATTTAACTTTATAAAAAGAGTTGAGAAAGTGTTGCTGTTTTTCTTTTTTCTGGAATGGATTAAGATTAGAATATCTCTTCACTCAATGTTTGATAGAACTTGTTAAAACAGTCTGAGTATGTTTTTATCTCTTTCCCCTTCTTTTAAGGGAGGTAGATTTTGGACTATTGAGTGAGGCATATGAATTTTAAATTAAAGATATTGTCAAACAAATGGTTCTCTAAAAAAGTTGCACCAATTTGTATCACTATGAAGACTGAAATGTTTATCAATCTGATATAAAATTTTATTTCATCTTAATTTTGAATGCATCCCTTTATGAGCTAAGGTGACCACAATTTCATATATTTATTAAATCTTTCTGTATCGACTTGGCTATTCATTTCCAGTAAATTGCCTGTTTACTTCTTTCATTTCTGTCTTCTTACTGATCTGTATGAGATTTCAGTATATAAAAAAAAATCAATACTTTGTGTTTACAATAAATGCTGCATATTTCCCCCATATTTGTTTTATATTTATGTAATTTATATATTTATGTTCTCTTACACACAAATTTATAATTAATCTTTTTTTTTTTTTCATTTTTACAATCCAGGTTTTCGGTCTGCTTAGAAATAACGCCTTCTCAACTCTTAGAATACCAAAACTTTGCCCAAATGTTTTCCTTATAATTTTATGACTTAAAAAATATAAACAGCTTATTAATCTAGAACACTTTTGCTTTCGGTGATCCAGGAATCCAGCTAAAATTGCAAAATACCTAGACAATCACCAACATCATTTATTAAACAATCCATTCTTATATGCTGATTTTAAAATGTAATCTTTAGAATGATAGAATTTTAAAATCATTTTCCAATGACTGTGTAAAAACTGATAAAATGAGATTCACTGAATGTTACCCCCTTTAAGTAAAAGATTAATGGGAAATTGCATATTTACACAATCTCAAAGTATCATCCCACAGATTATTTATGAATTGCAAAGGGAAAAATATGTACTTTTATAATAAAGAGAGGTTCACCACCTAAACACCACTGATACTGAGACCATTTTATGATAATGATAAGATACAAGGTAAAGTGCACAACATTGCTTATCAAGTACTCTTGCCAAAAATGTGTAACTGGAAACTAGTAAAACCTTAAAGCTAACTTCTACTTGATAGGAAATACAGAAAACAAATTAAACAACACCAGCAGAAAAGAGTGGAGTTTAGAATATGAAATATTCTACAACGAAAGTGGCCAAACTCTTCAAAAACCAAAAATTAGTGTCATGGGGGGAAAAGGTGTAAGACTGCTTTAGATTAAAAGAGCCTCCATAAGAGATGCAAAAATCGAATGCAATGTGTGAAAAGCTAGATTTGAACATGCTTTGAAAAGATATTAAAATCATATTTAGGACAAGTGGATTGGTAAAAGTCAATTATATTCTGGATATTAGATGATACCACAGAACTGACCTTAATTTTTTTACAATTATTACCTTTGGTTTTTTATAGGAGAATATCCTTCTTAGCAGATATACTTAAGGACAAAGTGGCAGGATACCTGTTGGTGAAGGGGTTCATTGTGCTAATCTTAGAACTTTCTGCACAGTTAAATTTTTGTAATATAAAGTTGAAAAAAAATGCAACCTTTCTCAATAGTCTAAATTGTCCTATTTCTGCATTCTCTCTGTCCTACTGACCTATTCACTTGTTCCCGGCCAGACTAATTTTTTCCTTTTCAAAGAAAATTATGTTTTATTATTGATAGATAATAGAGGCACAGATTTCTGGGATACACGTGGTAATTAAATACATTCATATAATTTGTAAAGATTGCATCAGTGTAATTGAGATATCCACCACCTTAAATATTTGTCTTTTCTATATGGTAAAAACATTCAAATTATCTTCTTCCAGCTATTCTGAAATACAGATTGCTGTCAACTAGTCACCCTACTGAGCTATCCAACACTAAATGTTATTTCTCCTATCAAACAGTATATTTGTCCCCATTAATCAAGCTCTCTTCATCGCCTCCCTCCTCTACCCTTCCCAGCCTCTGGTAACTACCAATCTATTCTCTATCTTCTTAAGATCCACTTTAATTGTCACATATGAGTGAGAACATATAATATTTGTCTGTGCTTTGCTTATTTCACTTAACATAATGACCTTCAGTTCCCTCTATGTTGCTCAAAATGACAGGACTTTATTCTTTTTTTATGGCTAATATTCCATTGTGTATACATACACCTTTTCTTTATTTATTCATCCACTGATGGACACTTAGGTTGATTCCATATTTTGGCTATTTTGTGAATAGTCCTGTAATAAACATGGGCTTGCATCCCTTCAGTATACTGATTCCCTTTCTTTTGGATATATACCTACTAATGGAATTGCTGGATCATATAGTAGCTCTATTTTTAGTATTTTGAGAAACTGCCATATAGTGTTCCAAAGGCTGTACTAATTTACATTCCCACCAACAGTATATGAGGCTTCCCTTTTCTCCGTATGTTCACCAGTATTCACTATTACCTATCTTTTTGAAAAAGGCCATTTTAGTTAAGGCAAGATAATATCTTACTGTGCTTTTTATTTGTATTTCTCTGATGATGAGTGATGTTCGGCATTTTTTGCTATATCTGCTGGCCATTTGTATGTCTTTATTTGAGAATGTTTATTCACACTTTTTGGCTATCTTTTAATTCGTTTTTGTTGTTATTGTTTTGCTAATGAGGTCCTTATATATTATTGATATTCTAGTTATTAATCACTTGTCAAACAGTTTGCAAATATTTTCTCCCATTCTGTGGGCTGTCTCTTCACTTTGTTGATTGTTTCTTTTGCTGTACAGAAGCTTTTTAGCTTGATGTAATCCCATTTGTCTATTTCTTCCTTTGGTTGCCTGTGCTTTGAAATCTTAAACAAAAAGTATTTTGCACAGACCAACATCATGGAGTGTTTCTTCAATGTTTTCTTCTAGTAGTTTCATAGTTTCATGTCTCAGATTTAAGTATTTAATTCATTTTGAGTTTATTTTTCACAACATTATTTATCAAAGAGACTGTCCTTTCCTCCTTTTATGTTCTTGGTGCCTTTGTCAAAAGTAAGTTGTCTGTAAATATCTGTATTTATATCTGGATTCTCTCTGGGATTGGTCTGTGTGTTTTTATGCTAGCACCAAGCTGATTTGGTTACTATAATGTATTTGGTTACTTTGTAATGTATTTTTAAGTCAGGTAGTGTGATGCCTCCAGCTTTGTTCTTTTTCCTCAGGATTGCTTTGGCAATTTGGGGTCTTTTTTGGTTCCATGTAAATTTTTTCTATTTATGTGAAGAATGTCATTGGTATTTTGATAGGGATTACGTTGAATATGCAAACTGTTTTGGGTAGTACTGACTAAATTTTTTTATTTAGAATAACTTTAATATCTGGGTGAGGCTAATCCCTAAGTAAGGTTTTTATTTCTTTATCTGAGCATTTTTAAGAAATGACACAATACTGAATAGGTCCTCAAACTATATTAAAAAGCTAAGTTAATTTTGTTAAACAACAACACATTTCTTAGAGTTAAAATTTACATTCTTTTTTACGCACATTCATGTGTATATGGACATTTACACAAGAAACAGATGTGCTCTTCTGACATTTTTCCTCTCATTAATTACATGTAAAATGACCCTCAGACTTTTGTGTACCAGAGTATACCAGTATTTTACAAATATTAAGCATCTACATATACACATAGATATGTATGTATGGCACTCACACTCAATTCAGTGATTTTCTAAGTTGCTATTTCTTTTCGAGACAGATCTCAATTTGTCACCCAGGCTGGACTGCAATGGTGTGATCATGGCTCACTGTAGCCTTGACCTTCTGGGTTCAAGCAATCCTCTTACCCCAGCCTCCTGAGTAGCTGGGACTACAAGTAAGTGCCACCATGCCTGGTTAATTTTTTTTTTTTTTGTAGAGACAGGGTCCCATTGTGTTGCCCAGGCTGGTCTTGAGCTCCGGGGTCAATTGATTCTTCTGCCCCAGCCTCCTACAGTGCTGGGATTACAGGCGAGTACCACCGCACCTGGTTGTGTCTATTTCAAATGTGTCAAATTTGCTTCCCAGTTTCTCCTTGAGTTCGTGTGTAAAAAAAAGCTCAACCTAATATTTCATTATCTGGTTTTGGAAAACCAGAGTTAGTTGTTTTGATGGATGACAAAGTTAAAAGTTTACAAATTAATAAGTTTATTAATGAATAAAGTTTCAACTTCATGCATAATAAACAAGAACACATATGTAGAAATTAGTGACTGAAAGCAAATTTTTAAAATTTGCTGTTAATTAAGGAGGACAAAACAAAGATGTTTTGTATTATCCTTTGTACTTTTCTGCTTTAAAATTTCTTTAAAACATACAAATTTATACTAATAATAAATCAATTATTTAGTAACCATGAAATATATCTCAAGGCAATATAACCTTAAAAAGACATCATAATATGAACGTTATGACACTAAGAACTAATAATCAAGTGAGAACTGGTAATTTAATCTCAAATTTTTGCATCTAAGATTAATTTTCCTCTACTGTACTACAGTAAATTTTTACAGTATAGTAAGTTTTTCATAGTAGTCATCCCTCAGTATCCATGAGGGATTAGTTCCAGTATCTTCTGTGGATACCAAAATCTGTAAATGCTCAAAAGTCCCTCATATAAAATGCACAATACCTGCATATAGCCCTATGCACTATATAGTACTTTAAATCATCTCTAGATTACTTACAATGCCTATACAATGTAAGTGCTATGTAAACTGTTGCTATACTGTATTGCTTATGTAATAATGACAAGAAAACATGCCTGTACATGTTCAGTACAGACTCAATTTTTTTTTCCCAAATATTTTCACTCAGCATTTAGTTGAATCCATGATGCAGAACCCATGTATGTGAAAGGCTGACTGTATCTACTTTACCGATTAAAATGTAATTGTCCCTTGGCTTAAAAAATGCAATTCTTCTTAATTTCATACCTAAATATACTTAGTTATATAATAACTGAATCCAAAAAGCCAAAATGACACTGCTCCTTTCACCTCCTAAAATGACAAATTTTCAAATGGTAAGTGTAACATGTTTTAATGATTTAAATCATATCTTTAAAAAGGTTCACTGACAAATAAGTATACAGTATAGTATTTTAGTTTGTGTTTAAGAATTATACTTTAAAAAACAAATTTGCTTGGAATTAAAGCACTTGGACCTTTCCCAGTAAAGTTACAAACAATTTTCTTACCTTGCTGCATCTGTGGATGTGTTGTGTAACTTGAAGGATGGGAATATGGCATGTATCCTGCAGGGCTTTGTGGGGCGTATGGACTAGGCACTGGGCTATTCTGCTGTGGCATAAATCTGTTCCCAGAGCTTGTCTGTGGTGGCACAAACCGGCTAAAACCCAAAATCCAAATAAAAAATATAAGGAAATAAAATAAACATGCTATTCCTTGAAATTTGACTGTCACAAAGTCCTCTGAACTCTAGTTTATATATGTAAAATCTATGCAAATAGAAGAATCTTGCAAAACAGTCAAATAACATACAAAAATTGTTCGCAATTCATAATCAAAGAGTTACAATAAAAAAGTTTTTAAAAGCAGGTAATTTGTTTACTTATATAAAAGTACCAATCTGTTTAAGGTACTTAAAGCCATGCTCCCTAAATCTTACCTCAAATACGTTAGTTATTTTAACATTCTTTTGTCTCTATGAAATCACATTACTAAGATGGTAGCTACTTCAATTAGCATATTAGACTATTTCCATATACAACATTTTAAAGCAAATGCGCAAGTGAATTACTATTTAAGTATTTCAACTATTTAAACTCTAAATAATCCATCATTACCTAAATGTACGAACCATATATTCACCAGCATACCCACCATAGAAGACAGTATTTAATAAATGATATATACACATATTACCTGGAGGGGCTATGTGAGATAGTGGTTTGTTGATAATTGGAAGATGCAGGACTACTGTGCATGGAATTCTGAGAAAGTTTGTACTGAGACATCATCATTCCTATGCAAAACACAAAAATATAGAATGTTATTTTCTTCTAGCAGTAAAGTGTCCTTTAAATAACTGAAATCAGTTATTCTTTCACAAACATGCCAGAGATTTTTTTTGATCAATGTTTTCATTTCAAAGAGCAAAATATAGACACTGTAAAACTGTAAATTTCAAGAACAATTTTATTACAGCACCATTTTCCATAAAACTAATCCAGGACTAGAAACAGAGATTATAATATTTTGAAAATTTTACTTGCTTACTCAATATTCTATTATTTAGCCTTAGAATTCAAAAGATTTTTTAAAAGTTGTCTTATCTAACCTCGCACCTAACACAATACACTTCCTTCTACAACAGGACTCAGGGTAGTTTTATTACACGAATATTTTATCATACACACCTCTCATGCTTGGGAACTTAATTTCACAAAGATATTTGTATTATGGTTCAGACATAGGTTTTGCAAAGTACTTTATTTATGGGTCAAAAGCTTGAATTCCTGCAATTTCCATCTGAATGTCTTTTGAAGCAAAATAGAATGTACCTATTCCTTCTTTCACAATAACTCTTTGTCACATAGTAGGGATTAACGGAATATTTGATTAAAAAATAAAACTTGAGAATAGCGTGCTAGTTCTTACATTTATTTTCAAGCCAGACATTATTTCTCAATTATTATGCAAATGGCATTTCATTATACAGGAGACACAGAAAATTCACTTATTTAGACATTTCAGAATCAGATAAAATCTATAAATAACACCCTGAATTTTCTTATGATTTCTATAGCCAATCTCTTTTTTGGGAGCTGCAAATAAAAAAATGAAAAAAAAAACATCAAATTATATTTCCAAATTTCATTTCCTGCTGTTGTTACAAAAAGTGCCTTTCGCCAGAAATATTCAAACAGAAGTTCATTTGCTAAGAGTACTACAAAAGAGATTGTAGCTGAAAGAAATTAGGTTTCAAAATCACCTCTCAGTCTACCAGTGAAGAGTGTTTTCTTAAGTATGTAGTCTAAATTTCAACTTCTGACTTTTCTTTTCCAACTCAAACTCAGCACAAAATTGTTTTGCTCCATAGCTTAATAGCTTAATTACTATAATTATTGTTGCTGGAGGTTTTTTTTCTTTTTCTTTTTCTTTTGGAGGGAGATGAATACTCAATGAGACAGGAGTTAAAAAGCTTTTCCCCCCTGAATTAACAGTCATCACTGGGACAAACTGGAATTACTAGTTTGAAAGCAATGGCTTTCTAAATAAAAGGGATAAATGATATTCTTATAGTCCTTTTCAATTAGCTCTAAGTTCCAAAGAACTATGATTAAAGTGATTTGCATTTTATTAAATTTTCTCCACATGCATGACTCATATTTAAACTTACCAACCCCAAAATCAACTTTTTAAATTTCTATTTTATTTTTATTTTTTATTTTTTAATGAGACAGGATCTCTCTGTGTTGCCCAGGTTGGTCTCGAACTCCTGGGCTCAAGCAATCCTACCTTGGCCTCCCAAGTGCCGGGATTACAGACGTGAGCCACCACGCCTAGCCAGCTTTTAAAATTTCAAAGCCATATATCACCAGGAAAATGCTTTAATAAAAAAAAAAAACATGCAATTAATCGATTAATTTTAAATGCTAGTTTATGCTTTTACAATGTAGGGTATATAGAAATCAAACAATGTTTTGGACTAAAAAACAAGTATATGTAGTATAAAACACAAAAATGTGACTGAGAGGTGAACACTCTAAAAGTTTTTATTAGAGTGATTTACTACCCAAATACCCAAAAATGTAAGCTGCAAAAATGTAGTATTAGTAACCTTAGATCCATTTATCCAATACTAGATTTACTCACATTCTCATGTAACCTAATACTCCCAGTCTATTAGTCTTTTTTCCAATCAACTCTTTCCATAATTTCTTTCAATTCCAACATTTTTCCAGAAAGCATTCATAACTCTAGCTTCCTCCATTATTTATATCGGTCTCCTACTATTGCAATCTAACTTATTAGTTCTGGTGAAGACAAAGCACTGTCCTGCATACCTACCTTCAACTTGCTAAAAGGCAAGTCGGTCAGAAGCATCCCCATTATACATTTTGAGGAATCGATAGCAACTATGCAATTGCTTTCAAAATACCATTCAAACAACACAAATATACAGAATCAGCAAAGTAACATTATTTAAAGGAAATGGAATAGGAAGCATCATGGAAGTGCTGCCAACAAAGTAAACCAAAATGATTTGGCAAAATTATTTTATTTTTTCTTTTTTTTGAAGACAGGGTCTTGTTCTGTTGCCCAGGCTGGAGTGCAGTGGTGCAATCTCAGCTCACTGCAGCCTTGACCTCCTGAGTTCAAGCGATCCTCCCACTTCAGCCTCCCAAGTAGCTGGGACTACAGGCGCACACCATAACGCCTGGCTAATTGTTGTATTTTTTTGTAGAGACAGGGTTTCACCATGTTGCCCAGGCTGGTCTTGAACTCCTGGCCTGAGGCAATCCACCTGCCTCAGCTTCCCAAAGTGCTGGGATTACAGGTGTGAGTCACCAGCCAGGCTGGTAAAATTCTTAAATACAGTTATTTAATTAACAAAGTTGAACTTTCTGAAGTTGTCTAAGCTATTCCCTCCCTGACTATTTTAATCTTGAGAGCCAAACAGGCACTTGGGCTTGTAAAATTCGGTAAACTTGAACAGAACAATGCTCTTAACCCAAAGGTACTCCGTGACTACATAAAAATTATATCTGCGTTGGATGTAATATTTTTATTATTTTATAATACTATGAATCAATTTTTCTTTAATAATACTTAACCAATTTTTCTGTTGCTAAGGCAACAGGAGTATTAAATCAATTATTAGAAAACCATGAATATAGAATCACAATCAGTATTAAAACTCTATATACCTGCTACGGTGTACATGTTCAAAAGCTTTGCAAATATTTGATTAATGAAAGACTTATTTCAAATTAATTCTGATTTTCCAAAACAAAAAAAAATGTTTAAGCTGAGTAAACTGATGTATTCCAAAATATTTAACAAAATACACTTAAAGCTTTGTCTAATTCTCAAGGAATTTAATTACATATTAAACTATAAGAATCTTATCAATTTAGTTTCCTTCTTGTTCA
>NW_016804526.1:307139-324283 GCF_001698545.2 Rhinopithecus bieti
AAGAACAATTTTATTACAGCACCATTTTCCATAAAACTAATCCAGGACTAGAAACAGAGATTATAATATTTTGAAAAATTTTACTTGCTTACTCAATATTCTATTATTTAGCCTTAGAATTCAAAAGATTTTTTAAAAAGTTGTCTTATCTAACCTCGCACCTAACACAATACACTTCCTTCTACAACAGGACTCAGGGTAGTTTTTATTACACGAATATTTTATCATACACACCTCTCATGCTTGGGAACTTAATTTCACAAAGATATTTGTATTATGGTTCAGACATAGGTTTTGCAAAGTACTTTATTTATGGGTCAAAAGCTTGAATTCCTGCAATTTCCATCTGAATGTCTTTTGAAGCAAAATAGAATGTACCTATTCCTTCTTTCACAATAACTCTTTGTCACATAGTAGGGATTAACGGAATATTTGATTAAAAAATAAAAACTTGAGAATAGCGTGCTAGTTCTTACATTTATTTTCAAGCCAGACATTATTTCTCAATTATTATGCAAATGGCATTTCATTATACAGGAGACACAGAAAAATTCACTTATTTAGACATTTCAGAATCAGATAAAAATCTATAAATAACACCCTGAATTTTCTTATGATTTCTATAGCCAATCTCTTTTTTGGGAGCTGCAAATAAAAAAATGAAAAAAAAAACATCAAATTATATTTCCAAATTTCATTTCCTGCTGTTGTTACAAAAGTGCCTTTCGCCAGAAATATTCAAACAGAAGTTCATTTGCTAAGAGTACTACAAAAGAGATTGTAGCTGAAAGAAATTAGGTTTCAAAATCACCTCTCAGTCTACCAGTGAAGAGTGTTTTCTTAAGTATGTAGTCTAAATTTCAACTTCTGACTTTTCTTTTCCAACTCAAACTCAGCACAAAATTGTTTTGCTCCATAGCTTAATAGCTTAATTACTATAATTATTGTTGCTGGAGGTTTTTTTTCTTTTCTTTTCTTTTGGAGGGAGATGAATACTCAATGAGACAGGAGTTAAAAGCTTTTCCCCCCTGAATTAACAGTCATCACTGGGACAAACTGGAATTACTAGTTTGAAAGCAATGGCTTTCTAAATAAAAGGGATAAATGATATTCTTATAGTCCTTTTCAATTAGCTCTAAGTTCCAAAGAACTATGATTAAAGTGATTTGCATTTTATTAAATTTTCTCCACATGCATGACTCATATTTAAACTTACCAACCCCAAAATCAACTTTTAAATTTCTATTTTATTTTTATTTTTTATTTTTTAATGAGACAGGATCTCTCTGTGTTGCCCAGGTTGGTCTCGAACTCCTGGGCTCAAGCAATCCTACCTTGGCCTCCCAAGTGCCGGGATTACAGACGTGAGCCACCACGCCTAGCCAGCTTTTAAAATTTCAAAGCCATATATCACCAGGAAAATGCTTTAATAAAAAAAAAAACATGCAATTAATCGATTAATTTTAAATGCTAGTTTATGCTTTTACAATGTAGGGTATATAGAAATCAAACAATGTTTTGGACTAAAAAACAAGTATATGTAGTATAAAACACAAAATGTGACTGAGAGGTGAACACTCTAAAAGTTTTATTAGAGTGATTTACTACCCAAATACCCAAAATGTAAGCTGCAAAATGTAGTATTAGTAACCTTAGATCCATTTATCCAATACTAGATTTACTCACATTCTCATGTAACCTAATACTCCCAGTCTATTAGTCTTTTTTCCAATCAACTCTTTCCATAATTTCTTTCAATTCCAACATTTTCCAGAAAGCATTCATAACTCTAGCTTCCTCCATTATTTATATCGGTCTCCTACTATTGCAATCTAACTTATTAGTTCTGGTGAAGACAAAGCACTGTCCTGCATACCTACCTTCAACTTGCTAAAAGGCAAGTCGGTCAGAAGCATCCCCATTATACATTTTGAGGAATCGATAGCAACTATGCAATTGCTTTCAAAATACCATTCAAACAACACAAATATACAGAATCAGCAAAGTAACATTATTTAAAGGAAATGGAATAGGAAGCATCATGGAAGTGCTGCCAACAAAGTAAACCAAAATGATTTGGCAAAATTATTTTATTTTTTCTTTTTTTTGAAGACAGGGTCTTGTTCTGTTGCCCAGGCTGGAGTGCAGTGGTGCAATCTCAGCTCACTGCAGCCTTGACCTCCTGAGTTCAAGCGATCCTCCCACTTCAGCCTCCCAAGTAGCTGGGACTACAGGCGCACACCATAACGCCTGGCTAATTGTTGTATTTTTTTGTAGAGACAGGGTTTCACCATGTTGCCCAGGCTGGTCTTGAACTCCTGGCCTGAGGCAATCCACCTGCCTCAGCTTCCCAAAGTGCTGGGATTACAGGTGTGAGTCACCAGCCAGGCTGGTAAAATTCTTAAATACAGTTATTTAATTAACAAAGTTGAACTTTCTGAAGTTGTCTAAGCTATTCCCTCCCTGACTATTTTAATCTTGAGAGCCAAACAGGCACTTGGGCTTGTAAAATTCGGTAAACTTGAACAGAACAATGCTCTTAACCCAAAGGTACTCCGTGACTACATAAAATTATATCTGCGTTGGATGTAATATTTTATTATTTTATAATACTATGAATCAATTTTCTTTAATAATACTTAACCAATTTTCTGTTGCTAAGGCAACAGGAGTATTAAATCAATTATTAGAAAACCATGAATATAGAATCACAATCAGTATTAAAACTCTATATACCTGCTACGGTGTACATGTTCAAAAGCTTTGCAAATATTTGATTAATGAAAGACTTATTTCAAATTAATTCTGATTTTCCAAAACAAAAAAAAATGTTTAAGCTGAGTAAACTGATGTATTCCAAAATATTTAACAAAATACACTTAAAGCTTTGTCTAATTCTCAAGGAATTTAATTACATATTAAACTATAAGAATCTTATCAATTTAGTTTCCTTCTTGTTCTTGGCTTGACTGAAGGCATAAACATGGCACTCCTGATAGGCCAGCTTGTTAAAGAAGACACCTGGATTTAAATATGTATAAAACAAGTTCTGATATGGGAATTCAGTTATTAAGAAACTCACCACTTTGTACATATCTGTTCTGCATGCTTTTCTCCCTGAAAACATTAGGACTCCTTGCCAGGACGGCCTGCAACAAGACTGGTATGTCACCTTCTGGGTCATCACTGCCAAGGTTATCTTTCAACTCTCTGGCATTGAGAAAATAAATATCAAAAATTAAAATGGTGACTGATTCTTAAGAAGATTTATCATATAAAAGTAAATCACACTAGTATGGCCAACAATATGAATTTTCTTTCTTTTTTTTTTGAGACGAAGTATTGCTCTTGTCCCCCAGGCTGGAGTGCAAAGGTGCAATCTCGGCTCACTGTAACCTCCACCTCCCAGGTTCAAGTGATTCTCTTGCCTCAGCCTCCTGAGTAGCTGGGATTACAGGTGCCTGCCACCACGCCCAACTAATTTTGTATTTTAGTAGAGATGGGGTTTCACCATGTTGGCCAGGCTGGTCTTTAACTCCTGACCTCAGGTGATCTGCCCACCTCAGTCTCCCAAACTGCTGGGATTACAGGCGTGAGCCACCACAACTGGCCCCACAGTTATGAATTTTCAAATACGCTATCCCTGGGAGAAATACAATTACCAAAAATAACAGAGAGGGATTCTTCTAAGGACACTCTTTTTTCTTCATTTTACTTTACACAGTCAGGGGAAAAAAGCCCAAAACACTATTTTATTGAACTAAGAGTTTAATAATTTCCAAGCAGTTTTAAAATAGAAAATAAATATATTCTATTCTAAACTACTCAAAATAATGGAAGGGTAGAGAAGTGATAGTTATACAAAAAGTTGATATTTGTTATTGGAATATATTTTCTTACATCTGAAGATGAGTGAGTCTTTCTGGGAATGTCTTACAAATAAGATATTGTTGCCACACTGATTAAGACAAGACCCAGAGGTTATGTAATTTTTCCATCTTATATTGTTTTCTCAAATAATGTCATGGTGGGGGGAAAGCGGAAACCAAACAGCAAATTTTAATACCTTCACAGCAGCAATTTTCAATAAACTTTAATGTAAGTAGCAAATTAAATTCACAACCATGGAGATGATGATAAAACTAAGCATAGGCAGTGTTTTAATTTTACATTATACATGTCAATGTTCTACTCATTGGATCTAACCATGAAGACCTATAAAGATGGTGTCCAATGATAAGACTCATTGCATTTCTAGGGCAATCTTAAGGGAGCTCTCCATAAAATAAGTCCTTATTTTATGTGTGCTATTTCCTTTACATCTTTAAATATTTGGTGAAAACTACTGAGTAAGTATGCACAAGCATAAGAAGTGATTTAGAGGCTGGGTGTGGCGGCTCACGCCTGTAATCCTAGCACTTTGGGAGGCTGAAGTGGGTGGATCACCTGAAGTCGGGAATTTGAGACCAGCCTGGCTAATATGGTGAAAACCTGTCTCTACTTAAAATACAAAAATTAGCCAGGCGTGGTGCTGGGGGCCTGTAATCCCAGCTACTCAGGAGGCTGAGGCAGGAGAATGGCGTGAACCCACGACGAGGTGGAGCGCTGCCAGTGAGCGCAAAGATCATGACCACTGCCACTCCAGCCCCTGGGCGGACAAGCAAGACTCCGCTCTCAAGAGAGAGAAAAAAAAAAAAAATAAAAAAAAGGTATTTAATAATATTGCTGAGTGACAAAATATTAGTAGTAGTATACTTCTTTCTGATTTTAACCAATCATTTCTTAGCTTCTCTATTAGAAAATCCATTTAGTAAGCATCTCACCTTAGCGTCATCAGCTTTAAAAATGTCCCCAAAGTATGTACTGCAACTAATGCAGACACCTGTCCATTATAATGTGTTTATCCTCATTCCCCTACATGATGAATCTTTAAATTAAAAAAAAATAAAATAAAGAATGTGAGGTTACATGAGTAACACTGTGTGGTGGGATAGGAAGGGATAAGAATGAGAAATTTTATTTTTTACGCATTTTTGTGTTGTTACTATAAATATGATTTGGTTTTGTAGTGAAAAAAATATTTTTTTTTCCCCAGTGCAGTGGTGTGATCTTGGCTCACTGCAACCTCTGCCTCCCGGGTTCAAGCGATTCTCCTGCCTCAGCCTCCCGAGTAGCTGGGACTAAGGCATGTGCCACCATGCCCAGGTAATTTTTGTATTTTTAGTAGAGACAGGGTTTCACCATGTTGGCCAGGATGGTCTCAATCTCTTGATCTTGTGATTTGCCTGCCTGGGCCTCCCAAAGTCCTGGGATTACAAGTGTGAGCCACCGCCCCCGGCCGAAAAATAAATTTTAAAAGGTATACCTGTGCAAAAAATTGTAAATATGCTATATAATTTAAATCAATTTTATTTTAAAAAGTTTACTGTGTGAAAATACATACCTATAATTAGATGGTAGAGTAAATTCTAGGAAAACTTAGTCCCAAACTCTATAACAGCCTTTCATGGAGTTAGCCCTTGAATTCTTATATACTTCTCCTGAAAAGCATGTAAGCCTAATCCAAAAAAAAGCTAGCAGCATAGTCTGTTAGAGTCTGTGAATTTTAACTACTTCAGCAATATCAGGAAAAAGGGATATAGTTTCTTTTTTTTTTTTTTGAGACAGGGTCTTGCTCTTTCGCTCAGGTTAGAGTGCAGTGGCACAATCTCAGTTCACTGCAAGCTCCGGCTCTCTGGTTCACACCATACTCCTGCCTCAGTCTCCTGAGTAGCTGGGACTACAGACGGCCGCCACCACGCCCAGCCAATTTTTTTTTTTTTTTGTATTTTTAGTAGAGACAGGGTTTCACTGTGTTAGCCAGGATGGTGTAGCTCTCCTGACCTTGTGATCCACCTGCCTCGGCCTCCCAAAGTGCTGGGATTACAGGCGTGAGCCACTGCGCCCAGCCAGGGATATAGTTTCATGACCAGATCTCTGCAAAGATGATCGATCCCCCAAGATAAGTTCAAAAGAGCTGACAAAATATCCATAGAGCTACATAGGTCAGAGTTATCTAAAAATTGCCTATTTAAATCTCATTAATCTGTTATCGCAATAAGACTCTATTCTCCCTTGGATACTGATATATTTTAAAACTAAACTATGTATCTAAAATTTTGAAATAAAACCAGGAATACGGATTCTCTT
The DNA here is from genome assembly GCF_001698545.2 of Rhinopithecus bieti. Taxonomy (NCBI): domain Eukaryota; kingdom Metazoa; phylum Chordata; class Mammalia; order Primates; family Cercopithecidae; genus Rhinopithecus; species Rhinopithecus bieti. Next base: position 313,329 of record NW_016804526.1, read on the forward strand.
AGGCCAAAACTTTTTACTTATATTAGATATAAAATTGATCATACTTACATGTGATCTGTTGATACCTGGTTGAGGCTATGGACAAGCTGTGAAACCAAATTGTCATCCCTACAAGCCAAAAGGCAGTTCACCTCTTCTGCTATTCGTGCATTAAAGAGAAGGCTCTTTGTAGTTGTAGCAGGTAAAGGAGATGGAAGGGGCAGCTGGTTCAGGACTATTTGGAATAAAATCAGATTATTAGAAATTGAGTGACTGTAAGAAGTCTCTTTAGTGTTTAACTGTATTTTGGGATTAAAAGTAAGTTATAAATATCAATGTGACAAATTATTAAAAAGCATTCCTCCTCTTCCTAACACACCTCAATCAACCCTACAAAACTCCCAAACCTTCACTTGGACCATAATAGATTATACTAGTCTCTAGGAATAAAATTCAGCTCCCTTATATTCATCCTTGCTTTTCATTTCTTAAACAAATGACTAGCGAAAAGGGCATGGTTACAAACTAACTTCCAATGTAGCAATTCATTAATTTCATTTGTTCTTGTTTATAAGATTTATCAGAATCACTAGTACGCTCATACAAATAAATCAAATAACAATATCTGACTCTTCATAAAACAGACAAGTAACATTTTTTAAAAGCTTAAGAATATACAAATAAATATTTCACTTTAGCAAGAAGGCATTCATAGCATAGAATTCTGTAAGAATATTAAAATATTCTTCTAAATTCCAAATTCCTAAACAATTATCTCCTCTTTATTCTCTAATAGCAAACAAAAGAACATAAATGTTTTATAGTAGCTTAAACTCAGCTGTTTAATCTCTGTTCACCTAACAGAAATTTGTTCATTTGTCTAAAAGTTAAGAAAGCTAACTAAAATATCAGGCGTCTGTTTCTGGCTTAATTTCTAATCACCTATACAGTATAATTATCATGGTGCTCAGCCCCAATAGGTACTAACAGGATTTTCATTAATAAAAACACAGAAAATAAATTATTACCTAATAAACAGGGCTTCCTGCAAAGACAAAATATTGAGGTACAGCAAAGATCATGGGGAGAAAAACCAAAAAGAAATTCCTTATAGTATATCTGATTTTGTACTCCTAAATTATTTATGCCTTACCTACAACAAAGTGATAATAAAAACTAATGATAATAAAACAAAAGTTTTCTTACCTAACGCTAACCCAATCACCTACAGCACTTCCCTGTTAATTTAGATCTCATAAACTAGTTATGCTAGTTTCCTAAGCTCAAAGCTATATAGGCTGTTATCTATTTTACCCCACTAAAACCAACTGGAAATTCACAAAACAAAACAAAAGCCAGAAAAATTGTATTTGGAGGATACTGAACACGGACAAAAACACTTCTTGAAGATACTTTCTCCTAGCTCCCTTATTATGAAGTTCCAAATCTTGCACAATGCTATACAAAGAAAAGTATGCCATTCTCTCACTTTCTACTCTTCCCTCTCATATCTTTTTCCTTTTATTTATTCAGGTAGGATGACACAGTAACTAAAATTGTAGGGAGATTTTTGCATCATTACTCAAGGACTAAGAATTAAAGTTACAAATGCCTAACAAATGAATGAATCTCTGAAAAACTGAGTTACATTAAACAAATCTCAAAAGACTGGCAATGTTCTTTAAAATTCTTAAGTCCTTAGAGTAAAACAGGCTGCTGATATCCGCAACAAACTCCAACAGATTACTGAACATGACAACCAAATTAAACATCACTAAGAAGTTAGATAAATTAGGCTGTCAAAATTTTTTTCTTTAAAGGGCAGTTTCAGTTGCTATTTCTGTAAATGTGTTTTAAAGAACCTATAATAATTTTTAGAACAGTCACTGTAAAAATCATTAACACACAGTAGAACTTAAATTAGATAAATTAACCAAACTTACGGTCTGTGAGACTAGCAATCCCCGCAAGAGTAGTAATGGGGACATGGGGCATATCCCCATTCATCCTGAATTTCTGGAATGGTGTTGCCTATAAAAGTACTCAGTTCAGGTGCCAGCTGTCATTACTTCCCATTTCCCAAACACTGCAACACACAAAACAGACAATTATTTGTAGAAATATGTCAGATATATGACTACCAGGAAAATGCTTAATCACTATAAAAAAAAATTTCTGCTTTTGTTTGTTCAACCTATGTAATAATCATTTTTATATACCACTTACTATATGTTAAGCAATTGCAAAGTGCTTTTCACACGTTAACTCAGTCCTCACAACAACCCAGTACGACAGCTACTATTGTTTTTTGCATTTTACTAAAAGGAAATTAATTTACAGTGAGTTTAAAGTAACTAGTGGAGCAAGAATTAGAACCAAAGCAATATGGTTCCAGAGTTTGTTTCTTAACTGCTAGGCTGGATTGCTAGATAGGAATACTTGATCAACCTTGACAAGCACTGTAATTCATTTCCACACTATAAGCACATTAAACATTTAACTTCATAATCTAGCTTCAACTTGCCTTTCTAGCTGTGTCTTTTATCACTATCGTACATAAACCACCCTCTCCAACCAACCTGATCTAATCAGATTCTCCCAAATCTCTCTTGTGTATTCCCATCTTTATATACTTCCTTAAGACATTCTTCCTACCTAGGAAGCCCATTCCTACTTTGGTCCAAATCCTATAATTCTTCAAGATCCAAAGCATGTTCCCACTAATTCATGAAACCTCAAATTCACCCAAATGAGTATCTTAATCTACTCTGAACTTATAACATTTATTGCCCAATATTATTTTAGTAAATAATTATATATTCCTTTGTGACATCTTTTGAAACTTGTCTTGTTTCAATCTTGCATGGTTACTTACTGTTCATGTACTTAGCTTGTCTTTCCAACTATCACTACATGTTTCTTATTACTCACATAACCAATATGCAACCACAGAAAGGACAAAGACGTGTTAACATTTTTAATGTTCCCCATACAAATGACTTAACTTTATGTTAATGACTTTAATATTTAGTATTTATCATGATGGAATTCTCTCTCTCTATACACACAGAAAAACATATGAAGACATTCTGTAAAACTGAACACTTTGTTATTCTGTTCAAAGCCCCCACATTTCCACATTTTTCTCTTCTTATTTTCAACATATGGCTTGTAAAACATTTATCTTTCCTTTAACAGTACTTGGTAAACCCTTTTTTGTAAGTAGATAATATTTTAACAATGTATACATTAATCGAAAGTACACTTTCATTAAGTTACTTTTACTTTACAAATTAATCAGCAATGGAAATCTACATCAACTAAGCCATAGAGCTAAGATTGAAAACTGAATTGTAGCTTCCAGTTTAAAAAGCTTAAATATTTATCTTTTAAAGGTTGTATTTGCTAGTCAGTTACTTTTAAGAGAACCTCTTAAGTTTTTGAGTTGTAAACGTCAAACATTCAAATGACATAATACTAATAATTTCCCTTACTTATATGTCTGAATGCAACATTGCAAATAAGAGTTTTTTTAATGTATAATTATACAGGGAGTTAAAATTAAGAATTTCCTCTGCCCCAAACATGATTATTATAAATATCAGACCTATTGATCAAAGGTACATTAAACAGGTACAATAAATATAAGATCTATTGAACAAAAGCACATTAAACAGGTACACACACACACACACACACACACACACACACACACACACACACACACAGAATTTAACAGAGTTATAAAGTAAGCATCCATAGAACCACCATCCAAAAGGCTAGCATTCCGGTTCCTTCTAGGGGTATTAACTATCTTGTCCTTGTGGTAATCATTTCCTCTTTTTTCTTTACAGTTTAAAGACCTTTATATGTACATTCTTTACCAATTGCCAGCTAAGGGAAAAAACATTACTTTCCTTTGGTGAATGACTGACAAAATTTCTAGTAGAAGCCCACTGAAAGGAAAAGGCACAGGAAATAATATAGGAAAGCTATAATCACTACTAGCTATTCTATATTTGTCCATTTGCTACACTGTGGACTCTACTCTTTGAAATTATTAATTTGATTCTTTAACAATTACTAAAGAAATTTAATGCAACATAGTTAGCAGTCACATGAAACACTTTAAAAGTTGGCTGGAATTTAAAATTTCCTGATAAAGGTCACCAAAACACAATGAATTTTCATAAATTTATACTAATAAGGAAGTTCCAATTTATGCTTAGTAATTAATGGAAATAAATCATTGAATGAAAATGACTTACAGATCACAAAAATATCGTTATTCATATACAACTCACTGTTGTACATGTACACTGCCATATTCAAGCAGATTAAGTAACAAATGACTGTATTTAATTATTTAACTCAGAGGCTAGGAACCTAAAAAGAGTAATATGCTAGAGGATTCTACTGTGGGCTACCTGACTGTTTTCTTAAGTCCCAGGTGAGTAACAAATAGAGCAGATCCAACCCCAGGCTAGGATTTTTAGCCTAAAAATGACTATGTATTTAGTTACCCATATATGAGCTAGAAGATTAATAAGCCTAACCACAAGATTGTGCTTTTCACAGTGATATAAAAATGCACTGAATACTGATGTTAACTAAATACTAGGAGTAAAGGGGAAAGGGCGGGAGAGCAACAATATTTACTTGGTTTAAAGTGCTTTAATTACATGTTGATAGATGATTACTGACAAAAACATCTGATCTTCACTGCTGAACTATGGCTAATACCACTGGAATCCACGATTTTGAAGAACAGCAGAGGAATTTGGTAGAAATGAGGTCACAATTTTAGCTAAAGTCACAGCTTTTAACAAATGTAAGTAATCTGTGGAAATGTTGCTACTTTACGTTGGAAGGTGACCAGGGTCCATCAAGAAATAGTGTTCCTAGGTTTCTAAACATGAACAAATACACTCCTAACTAACTAGCTATGACATTTTTGGCTCTGGACTGAATAATGTTTTGGACTGCTTGGCTCTGTGAAAGTATACTGTTTTTTGTAAAACTGAAGCTGACATGTGTCCAGAATGAAACAGCAACCAAACTGTAAAGAAGATTTTAATGAGGGCTTTAAAACTGTCACTTAAGGTAGTGCTTTACAATCTGTGATTGGTTACTGATTAGTAGATTATAAAATAAATTTAGTGGGTTGAACACTGAAAGGAATGGAGGGAATAGAAATATAGGGTATACTGCACAGTGCTTTGTGAGTCCAGGTAAAATGTCTTTTAAATTGTGGGTCACCAGGCAAAGCCATCTGAGAGCTGCTGATTTGAAAAAATGGAAGAGTGAGGAAAGTAGCCCACCTCCTAAGTGGTGATGAGAATAAAATAAAATAATGCACATGTATCATCTGACATACCACCTGGCACATAGTGAGTGATTCAGAAAGTTAACAGCATTACTAAATAGATTTGGGAGAAGAGAGGAAGAACAGGAGTCTTTTCGAAACAAATAGAGGGAAAGGCATTTTTTCAATACAAATAATTCCTACTTCTGAAAGATCTATTATAAATAATTATTTGGCATCCCAGTATATATTTCACCACAGTATTACAAGTCACAGTCTTGGGCCTGCTCACCTACAATTACTTAAATCATAAGGTAGGAGAAATAAATACTGGAGACAGAAAGCAGAAAAAAATCTAACTGTTGTAATACTAAGAACTAAATCAAATAAAACACATTGCGTGAGAAATCATTTATAAACTAAATTTAAGAATGGCTTGAGGTTTAATTAAAAGAATGCTTAATTAGGGTAAGATATTATAGTAAATTATCAATTTAGCCCATTCTAATGAGTCTGAAGGGAACTTTTAAGCATTTGCTAAGATTTTTAAAGACTCTAGTTCTTCATTTAATTTCACTACCAAATTTACGACTTCCTCAAGCAAACAAAAGAAATGCAAATAAAACAGTATCAGTAGGGATTATAATAATATTAAAATTGGGACAGATTTGGAATAGAAGGCATTCTTATTATCTGATGGTAGATAAATTTTCTGGAGGGCCACTTTGCACCCTATAACCAAAGCCTTAAAAACATGCATATTTTTTTCTCAACAATTTCACTTTTAGAAATATATCCTAAAGAAATAATCATATACATGCTGAAAACATACACATGTAGATATTCCCACAACATTTTACTACATTTTAGTGACTAAAAAATACACTTACTATGTAATAAAAACGGTTATAAACACTTTAATGTACTTTCATTTAATCCTCATATGAACCTGAGGTGCTAATACTACAGTTCTATTTGATGAAGAATGTGATGTACAGAGAAGATAAATAATTTGCCTAAGGTCATACAGCTGGAGTCAAACCCAGGCTATCTGGTACATGGACACTTAAACTAACAACTAAAATGTATAACAATATTATTAGTATAACAAATGATGGTACATCCATGAGAGATTACTATGCATACACAATCAATATACTCAAAATATACAGCCAAGAAACAAAGAGATTAATTAGGCTGTGTATTTGAATCCAAGCTCCCCCACTTATTACACAACCTTGGACAACGTATTTAATCTCTGCACCTCAGTTTCCTCATCTCTGATACAAGAGGTAGGTAATTATTATTAAATTTTGCTGTGAAGAGGAAATAATATGTGTAAAGTTCTTAGAATTGTGCTGGGCATGTAGTAAATGTTTGTTAAATGCAAGATGTTATTTATTATATATTCTTCTGCACCTTGCTTTTGCCATGTATATTATCTTGGAAACCTTTCATTTATGCAGATCTGTCTCATTCTTTTTTAAATATTATTTTACAGGTTGACTGAAACATCCAGTTTAAAAGAACGTTAGTCAGTATACTGTACCATGTGACAGTGAAGTATGGTGACTCTGGCTTTACGGAGTTAGGCTCCTTACTTTATAACCACATTTAGTATGTGATTCACACTTCTATGGCATTTCAATTACTCTTTCTTCTTGATCTGAACTATTGAGCAGAAAGCAAAATTCACTTTGAGGAAAATCAGTTTTGGATACAAGATTACAATGAGTAAGTAAACACCATGATATTTTTTATGCTAAGTTCATAACCTTTCTTCTCAAAATTTGCACAATGACATTTTAACAAATAAATCTTACCAAGCACAAACCCCTTATTTCCTCCATCTTTGAATACACTAATAATGAGCTAAATACATGACGGATGTAAGACATGATTTTGGTAACTTTTCCCATAACAACTATTCAATATGTCTTAGTAATTTAATAATTGAAATTGCTTTAAACTCTACTTTGTGTTGTTTTCCAGAAAAATCTGCTTCATCTTGTCTTTACATAACTAAAGCAATTTCCTTTTACTATGCTTAATAGTTAACAGTTTAAAATGCTATATCAGGTTATATAACAGTTTCATTCAACCCTGTAAGTACCCCCTGAGTTGTAAGCGGCACCCCAACACAACATACTATTTCTAAAATATTTAGTCCTTCATGACGCATCCAATTAATGTTTATCTTATGTTACTGTGTCAGACACTATGCTAGGCAAGCAAAGTACAATGGTTAACAAGACGGAAACATCCTCTGCCCTTTAAAATTTGAGTTTGGCCACAAGAATGTGGTAAAGGGAGTACATATTTCAGAGGCAGAAAAGAGAAAGAATCATTGAATTAAAGCCTGAACCAACTTTACAGTGATGATTCTATATTTTAATCTCTCCACAAATTGGCACTAAAATAAAAAAGAATGACAAAGATTCTTAAAATTCAAGAAAAGATATTAAAGATATATTGCTAATCAAAAATATCAATGTGCACATCATAAGCTCATCAACCAAGCTAAATACTTTTCCTTAAAACACATTTTCATAAAAATGATGGTCTATGCATGGAAAAAAAAGAGTATTATTAAACCTTTAACAATGATTAGGGGTCAGGTATATTCTGAGATGTTGGGGAATTCTTATTTTGGTGGTATTTTTATCAGTATCCTTGGACTTTTATTATGATTAGAATATTACTTTATGATTCAGGAAAACAGTAATATAAACTATGATAAAATAAAAAAATTAGTAAGTCTCCTGTTGCTGCTACATGTACATAGATTTCTCTGAATATTTAAATAATTACCTATGTTAAGCATCTTCTATGAAGTACACTGAGCTAGGTGCTGAAGACTAATATAACATGCAAGGTATATTCACAAACACTTTAGAGCATATCGCCAGAAAGGTCAATTGGAGCCTGCAAGGGAGTTTCTTATATAATGTTGATATCTTTTTTCACATCCTTAAGCTTTCAGTTAAGACTAATTTAATAGTGATTAGGAAGATAGGGTGGGGGAGGAAGAGACAGAGACAGAGGATGGAAGCAGAAAGTTCTGTTAGAATACTGCAGTACTTACATGTAACCATGGTGTGACTTTGGACTTGTTCAGATTAAAATGCCAGTGTAATATCTAGTTGGAGATGTCTAAAGCAGGAATTTGGAAATTCACAATGTGACAAAAGTGGTCTGAACTATAGCTATAGTTATGGAAGTGATTTACTGAGGGTTGATAACAGTTACATTATAATAGGTTAGATAGGCAAGAAATAAAGTAACGCTGTGGGGGAAATTTTTTTTGGCACTTGTTATGTGTCAGATATTTATATATCCCTTTCCTTAATCATTCCAATATCAAAGGACTATAAAGATTATTACTATTTCACAGATGCAAAAATTAAGTTTCAGGGCCTAAAAACTCTGTCTACAGCTAAACAGGCAGCACGCAGCAGAAATAGGATTTGAACTTAGGTGTTGCTAACCAAATCTTACATTCTTATGTTTGTCTAAAGGACATAAAACCGAGAAACATCTACACTGCTATGGAAAAAAGATAAACCTACAGCAAACAGTAAAAGTTCTTCAGAGAAGATAAATGTCTGTTCAAGGTCTCTGAGCTAGCAATTCACTAGCCAAGACTAGAATATAAGTGTTTGATCTCCAGTTCAGCATTCTTTATACTATTATTGTCACCTTGTGTGATTATAACACTATTTTGAATAAACTGAAATTTCATATATGTGGAATATTTAACTAATTAACACCTTCTTTGCTAATGTTAATTTTTTTGGTGGTGGAGGAAAGGCTTAAAACTAAGTACATATATATATACACACACAGATATATGTGTATATGTACATACACACACACTGTTTTTGAGCAGGAAAAATTTAATATATAGAATTATTAAGTAGTAAAAAATGGTTAACTGGAAGGTATAAAAAGGATTCTACAAAATACAGGAATGGCAAATACAGGAAGCAGCTACCATCCATGGAGTTAAGGCGGGAAAATATCTGAGGAAAGTAAGAATTTGGAAAAGCATACTCATCTCACAAGGCTGAGATTCAGACCTTGTTATAGGGTGGCTGCAGCCCAACCTGTTGGGTAACAGAAAAGTTTGCTAGAGTCCTGGTGGGCCAGGAAACTAAGGGTAGATCTGTTAACATACTATGCTAAGAACTAAGGTCAGACCTTAGAATTGCCCCGCCACCACTTGGAGAGATGATTGAAAGCTTTAGTAAGAGAGGAGCAAGATTTCTGGGGGCGAGAATGGAAAGGTTCTCCTTGCCCTTTGCTCAGCCTTCTCACATTAAACAATTTTTTAAAAGTTTAAATTAATATTTTTATTGTCCTAGTTTATATTACATTTAACATTATAAACCACCTAAAATCCTTTTAGGAAGTAGGTGGGATATAAATGCTAAATAGCTACACAGGTTAAGTAAACAAATAAATCTATGTGGTACTACTTTAACTATTTTAAATAGGTCAGTGAGTCCCTAGAGAGTGGCACCTCTCCAGCAGAATCCTTTCACTTCAGTCAAGCCACCTTCAGATTCCTTTTCCCTGCCTGCTATTCAAGAACAGATTTTTCACATGCTATTTAAGATACTTCTGAAAGGATCTTCCTCAAATTCTAGTTCAAAACAAAAGTTCCCAATAAGTTGCACTGTAAAAATTCTCACTTTCTTTGAAACATTTCTGCTTTTCTAAAGTTCCAAATTACTTCCAATAAATTTTTAAAATGCAAAATAAAGCAAAGTTCTAAAACTCTCTTGAGACACTTGCTTTGCTTCTGGAACCCTGAGCTCTCTGCAGCCACCATGCTGGATACCAATAAGGTATATGTGTGTCCCAACAGTGTAGCTGTATCACATATTTATAACATGTATTAGAAGGATATATTTACACTGCTGAGTACTATTATGCAGAGAAAGAAAAGTTACCACTAAGTAAATAAGGTTGAGATGTAGGGTTTCTCAAAAGCAGTTTATAAAATATGTGCACGTTTGCTGAGAAATAAAACAATGAGTAAAAGTATATACTTCTATGAACTGACTTTAATAAAACTTCATATAACTTTAGTCCCAGTTTGTTATACAGTGAAATGGATTTGCAGAGGCCTGCAGTTAGTTACACAAAGTTTAATTGTACCAAACTATACAAAACTACAAACTACCTCAGGAAAAACATAGTCCTGTGTCCTGGAATTTCATTATTATAAATTTATTTGTACATAGAGGCTACAGAGGAAATTTCCAAGGGCATCTATGAATTGTTTGGATTCCTAGCCCACCCCCAACACACCAAAACAAAATTTCTCATCTTCTTTTATACTGCAAAAGAAATAGCCTGTCTCCAAGTCCCTTATACAGGTTGAAACTGTTATAATTATGACTGTTTCATATACAATCGTATTAGAAATGCAAAATCAAACAATGACTGTTTATTTCCAAATGAGGTTTAGGTTTTAAAGAACTATAAAATTAAGATCTAGATCTCAACTTCTGACCAAAACATATGTGATATACAATTGATTCAGTATGCAATATAAAAGGAAAAGCCTTTTACGTGAAAATTACTAAATAGTCCACAAGAGGGCACACTTTCAACTAATGTAAATAAGTGGGAAAATTAAAAATTCAGTTTTTTTTTTTTTTTT
>NW_016804526.1:326929-330422 GCF_001698545.2 Rhinopithecus bieti
TACTAGCACATCAAAGATTGGCCAGATTCTTCTGAACTGATTATTCAACAATATTAGAAAGCAAAAGATCCTGAAGTGTGTGGGTTTTTTTGTTTAAATACCGAAACGGAAACTTTATTGAGATATATGTGAAATATACGAAAAACTTGTGAACAAGACTTCTATATTAACATTAAAATTAAATTATAAAAGTATGTAATAGTCTTTGCCATTTTGGTTCTGTTAGCCATTTGGAATTTGGCTGCCTTAAGAATCTTTTCAAGAAACTCTGGCTACTTTGATTTTTGATCCTCAATTCTTCCAGACAATCTAGTATGAGAATATGGAATATGCTTCAGATACTTTAGGAAACTCTCCCAATTAAATAGGTAAGATCATTAATAAAGCACATGAAAGAGCAATCAAGAAAGGGTATAAATGGAAGAGGTGCAAACAATCATGGATCACTTATGCATAATCTGCATACTGATCTCTATCCTGCTCTAACTCATTCAAAAATACCATTTCAGCAATTCTCCTCTCTCCTGCATCATCCATTTTTCCACATATTGAATAATCCCAATCAGCATAAAACATATATACGCAAATAATTCTCCCTACTCTCAATAAAAACAAAACCCAAAAAACCCCACCCTTTATCTTGACCCCTATGATCTCCCTCCAACAATGGCTTAATTTTTCTGTTCCCTTTCAGAGCAAAATTACCTCAGTTGTTTATATTTATCCCTAATTCTTCTCCTACTTTCTCTTGGAACCCATAATCATATGTGTTTTTATTCTCCATTCCACCAAATATCTTGCCACAGTTAGCAATGGCACTAAAATTGCTATATTCAGTGGGCAAGCCTCTCACCCCAAATGATGTGACCTAGTAATCAACAAAGTTGATCACTCTCTCCTCCTTGAATAATTCTTTACTTGTTTTCCAGAACAACACATTCTCCTAGTTCTGCTGACTAACCTGGCCACTCCAGAATCCTCTTCTGGTTCCTTTTATCTTCCTCTCCGTACTCTACTGTTGACCTCATTCATTGGTATGATTTTAAAACAGTGCTTCTGCGCTTACGGCTCCCAAATTTGTATCTCTAAATCTGACTTCTTCCCCATATACTAGACTCATATCCAACTATCTAATCAATATCTCTGCTTTAGTACAAATTTATTCCCCCTCCCCAAACTGTTCTGATTCTAGGATTTTTTTTTTTATAGTTACATATGGATTTTAGAATCATCTTGTTAATTTCTACAAAGCTGCTTGGAATATGATAGATATAGCATTTAATCTATGTAACAATTTGGGTAGAACTGATAACCATATTGAGCATTATGATCTACAAATGATGTATATATCTCCACTAATTTAGATATTCTTTAATTTCGCTCAGCAATGTTTACTAGTTTTCAGTCTATGGTGCTTTCACATACTTTTTCAGATTTATTCCTAAGTAGTTCACATTTTTGATGTTATTATAATTGACAAATTTTGATTTCCAATTGTTAATTGCTAGGATGCAGAAATACAATACAATATTGTATATTAATTCTGTATCCTGAAAACTTACTAACCTTACTTATTAATTCTGGGGTCTTTTTTGTACAGTTGGCCTTCCGTATTCACAGGTTCCACATCCATGGATTCAACCAACTGTGGACTGAAAATATGTGAGAAAAAACAATATGACTATAAAAAACACAACAAAAATTTAAAAGTACAGTATAACAACTATATAGTTTTCTGTAATAGAAGGTTTTTTTTTTTTTACTAAGGATTACTACGGAAACTTTTTTGTTAGGTACAAAATACTAGTCTCACAGTGAGGTTAGCAATAATTAAAACTTCTTTTTGGCCGGGCACAGTGGCTCACGCCTGTAATCCCAGCACTTTGGGTGGCCGAGGCGGGCGGATCACAAGGTCAGATAGAGACCATCCTGGCTAACACGGTGAAACCCCGTCTCTACTAAAAATACAAAAAATTAGCCGGGCGTGGTGACGGGCACCTGTAGTACCAGCTACTCAGGAGGCTGAGGCAGGAGAATGGCATGAACCCGGGAGGCGGAGCTTGTAGTGAGCTGAGATGGCACCACTGCACTCCAGCCTGGGTGACAGAGTGAGACTCCACCTCAAAAAAACAAACAAAAATAAAACAAAACAAAAAACAAAACAAAACAAAACAAAAAAAACCTTCTTTTTTTCAGTCCTACTACTGCTAAACCATGTTTCCCTCGGGCTGTATTTCTGCAATTGGTTTCAAAAACTCAGAAAACAGTTCAAAAGAACTACATATAACCACTAAATAATATAACTAATGAATGTGAAAAAAGATACTGGAATAGCTTTTTAGGGAGGATAATTTTTTTTTTTTTTAAGACAAAGTCTCACTCTGTCACCCAGGCTGAAGTGCAGTGGTGCAATCTGGGCTCACTACAGCCTCTGCCTCCAGGGTTCAAGTGATTCTCGTGCCTCAGCCCCCCAAGTAGCTGGGGCTACAGGCGTGCGCTGCCACCATGCCCAGCTAATTTTTTTATTTTTAGTAAAGACGGGGCTTCATCATCTTGGCCAGACTGGTCTCAAACTCCTGACCTCAAGTGATCCGCCTGCTTTGGCCTCCCAAAGTGCTGGGATTACAGGTGTGAGCCACTGAATCCGGCCATTTTTTTTTTTTTAAGACAGAGTCTCACTCCATCACCCAGGCTGGCGTGCAGTGGCATGATCTCAGCTCACTGCAACCTCTGACTCACGGGTTCAAGCGATTCTTGTGCCTCAGCCTCCCAAGTAGCTGGAATTATAGGCAGGCACCACCTCACCCGGCTAATTTCTGTATTTTTAGTAGAGATGGGCTTTCACCATGTTGGCCAGGCTGGCTTCAAACTCATGACCTGAGGTGATCCACCCCCCATCCGCCTCCCAAAGAGCTGGGCTTACAGGCAGGAGCCACTGCGCCTGGCCAGGGAAGATAAATTTTTAAAAAGTCAACTTAAACCAATAAAAAACAGCTTCTTACTAAGGATCTAAGCTTATAAATTATTTTAAGTAGTTCGATTTACAGAAAAAGAAGCTATCAATGGAGAGAAGTGACTTGTGACTCATTACCTACAGTAACCTTTCTAGGCTTTCCATTGGACCCCTGCATTACATGACAAGTATACAAATTAAGTATGATATAAATTAGGGATGTATTTTTTTCTAAATCAATATACTCATGGTCAGTGAACCAATCACAACATGCAAGTTTTGATAACATCAAATACTATATCCTTTCTGCACATAAAATTTTAAAAATTTAGTTTCGTAATACCAACTGTTTGTTAGAAAAATAAATTTTAAATTTTAAGTGAGATTTCTGATTTAATAATAGAGTTCCACAAAAGTAAACGTACTATGAAACACAGATTATTAAAAAGAAAATGTAGGCCGGGTGCGGTGGCTCAAGCCTGTAATCCCAGCACTTTGGGAGGCCGAGACGGGCGGATCACGAGGTCAGGAGATTGAGAC
>NW_016804526.1:330697-366381 GCF_001698545.2 Rhinopithecus bieti
TTTTTTTTTTGTTTGTTTCTGGGTTTTGAAAGTCTTGGGATATTAACTCAATAGGGGTCCAGAATATGTGATAGCTGATTGATTTTTAAAGTACCTAAAGAAGATAATTAGGAAGAAAAAAAGCTTTATCTTATGTTACAGGGGACTTTTATTGTTGTTTAAGAAATTGAAGTAAAATTGGGAGGTATAGAAAAGAGGGATATAGAAAGATCGGTTTCTAAAATTATGTTTTAACACAATTAATTATGACACATAAACACAGAAGCAAAACTAGACTTAAAAAGGAAACACAACACTTTCAATTAGAATACTGAATTGCCTGAACTTGAAGGAGTAGTTTAACCTCTCTTTACCTAAGTTTTCTTATCACTGGGAGATGAAACTTACTAAGTGATTAATTTCTTTCTTTTTGATTACCTGATTTCCAGATTTTTTTTAAAAAAGTAAACCTTTATGTATTCACTATCATGCACTTAATACCTAACACCTACAACAGGGACCATCAGTGGTTGTTGAGGATACAGTGGTAAACCATAGACATATCCTCACAGACCTTAAGAGTCCAGTAGGGATGATGCACTGAATAATCACTATGAAACATATAATTACATATTTGTGATAAATTCCATAACAGTAACGACATTTGATGATACTAACATAGTGCTTAATATATGCCTAGCATTGTTATCTAAGGGATTTACATATTTTAATTCATTTCATTCTTATCTTGTGAATTAGGTACTACTTTTATATTCATTTTAAGATAATTAATAACAGAGGCACATAAAGATTAAGTAATTTGCCCAAGTCTGATTCCAGAATCCCCACTCTTAACATTCCAGAGTCCTAGCTGTTTTTCATATGAAGAACAAAACAAAACAAAACAAAAACTGTTGCAAGAGAAGAAGGTTAACTAAACTTATGTTTGGGGAGGGAGGAAATGCCTCATTAAGGAATTCTCATAAGTAAGAGTTAAATAGGCAAAGGGGGAAGAAGAAATGAGGATCTTAGCATGTTCAAGTCCCTGAAGAAGGACAGAGCCTAGCTAAGGAAAGAAGATTATCTAACTAGTACATAGTGATGGACTGACACAAGACTAGGGAGAAAAGGTACATACAAATTAGTTCATTCCTCACCTGACAGACAAGCTGAAGGCGCTCTCAATTTGATTTATTTTGACTCATGCCACTTCAAAAAATAATCTACTGGTTACTCACACACATATCTTAGTTAATAAGCATGGCACACTTAAAAGTTGCTTAGTTTTGAATCCATTTCTCTCTTAAATACATGTAATAAAATATGTATACTCCTTAAAAATATTAGCCTGAAATTACAATAACTATGTTTACAGAATTAGAGCTTTAAGGCCTTGGAAAGAACAATAGTTTTAACAAATAAAGTATGAAAATAATTGCCTCAGAATAAACTTTAAAGGAAAAATCTAAATGCTAAATAAAAGGGCAATTGTACATTCTTGGGTATTTATGAAATGAAAACTATGTTCATGCAAAAACCTGCAAATGAATGTTGACAGCTGCTTTATTTGTGCTATGGCCTGACTGCGTCCCCCAAAGTTCATTTGTTGGAAACTTAATCCCCAATACAACAGTGTTGAGACCTTTAAGAGGTGATTAGTTCACAAGGACTCTTTTGCCTTCATAAATGGATTAATGTTGTTGTCTCAGGAGTGAGTTCCTGATAAAAAGAAGAGTTCTGTCCCCTTCTATTTCTCCCCACTAATGTCTTGTGCTCTCTTGCTCCTCCACTTTCCATTATGGGATGACACAGCAAGAAGGTCCTCCCCAGATGTGGGCCCCTCAACCTTGAACTTGCCAGACTCCAGAACTGTAAGAAATAAATCTCTGTTTTTATAAATTACCCAGTCTCAGATATTCTGTTAGAGCAGCACAAAATGGACTAAGACAATTTCATAATAGTCAAAAGCTGGAAACAAATGTCCTTCAATGCAGAAATGGTTAAACCAACCACGGTAGATCCATACTATGGAATGCTAGAACAATAAAAGGAAAAAAATTATTGGTAAAAACATCAACTTGGATGATATAAAGGAAATTACACCAAGTAGAAAAAATACCAATCTCAAAAGCCTACAAACTACATGATTCCATTTTTGTAACATTCTTGAGATAAAAACATCATAGAGATGGTGAAAAGATTAGTGGTTGCCAGGGGCTGAAAACTCCCAAGTGGGCCAGGCGCAGTGGCTCAAGCCTGGAATACCAACTTTGGGAGGCCAAGGTAGATGGATAGCTTGAGCCCAAGAGTTCAAGAACAGTCTGGGCAATATGGCAAAAGCCCACCTCTACAAAAAATACAAAAATTAGTCAAGTGTGGTAGCATGCACCTGTAGTTCCAGCTATTTGGGAGGCTGAGGTGTAAGGATCACTTGAGCCAAGGAGGTTGAGGGTGCAGTGAGCTGTGGACTGCACCACTGCACTCCAGCCTGGGTGACAGAGCAAGACCCTGTGAAAAAACAAAAACAAAAAACAAGAGCGCAGGTGTGGTTATGAAGAGATAGCACCCAAAGTAGTGCTTACAGTGATAGAATAGTAAGTTGAGTGTGATACTGTTACACATAACTACATGTACACACAACTGTACACACACACCCCTGCCGTACACGCACACAACAGTACATATCCACTTGGTTAAATCTGAACAAGTTCCTGGATTGCATCAATGTCAGTTTCCTGGTTTTGAAACTGTAATATAGTTATATAAAATTTTTATTATTGTGAGAAGCTGGGTGATGACTTCCTTGTACATTTTTCCCCAACTTCCTATGGATCTACATTATTTCAAAATTTAAAATTTAAAAAACAGTAATACTCTGTGCATTCTGGACAGTACCTAGTTCATTAGTATAGATTTTTTATCACTGAACAAAGTTTAATGTTCAAACTAGTTGATTTAGAAACTTTGCAGAACAATTTTCTTTGGGTTTTAAATGTTTTCACATTTTTCGGTGGAAGAGATAACTTTTACTTTTGATACAATTTCAAACTTAAAAAATTACATAATTAGTCAAGAAACTACCATAATCTTTAACTAGATTCACCAATTGTTTCCATTTTGCTCCATCTGCTTAAACAATCACAAACTCTTTCCTCCTGTTTCCCTTCCTCACTCGTGGTGTGGTGGTAGTGGTCAGGGGTGTGTGTGCATGCGTGTGTGTGTGTGTGTGGTGTCTCCCTTGAACCATTTAAGAGGTGACAACATCAAAGTTCATTCCCCTAAATACTTCAATATGTACTGGCCTAAAACTACAGTTTCTCAACCTTTCTCCTGGAACCAGTGGGCCAGGCTGGACATGGTCTTTTGGAGATGATAGAGGCACAAAAATACGAGCCCAATCCTGCCAGTGCTACTCAAGCCTTTGGTCATGTCATGCCCACTAATACCAAAGTGAGTCCTATGACCAAACCCAAAGCAGGGGGCAAGGAAATATAATCTGCCCCTTTAGGAGTAGGTGGTAAATGGTATAGTCACATGGCAAAGAATTGGTGCTATTAACGCAATCTATTACACCCGCTGAACCTAAGGTTTTCAGGGATGGGAGCTGGTATTTAATAAGTGCTTCAGGTAATTTTGATGCATACATATGACTAAAAATAAACAGGGGAAAGATTCCAGGCAAAGGATAAATTTTGATATCGAAAATAAATAAAAATGGCACACAGAAACAGACATTGTTCTCCAAACTCCAAGAGTTGGTCCTAAAATAAGGCTTTAGTCTCCTTGTTAGCAAGGTAAAGAAAAAAATATTATGTATGTAAAATAAAAGTGAATTAGTAGTTGTTCCGAAGTACAGCTTTTCCAAGATGCAGAAATCAGAGAGTAACTTCACTAGTAAGTCCTCAGAAAGTCGCTGAATGACATAATGGAGAAGGTCCTTTATAGTGTTCCTAAAAAAATTAAAGATCTGTTTTAAGCGACTTCTCCTTTTCTTCTCTTTTCTTGGGGGGCGGGGGAAATCACATTCTAAAAGTACAATACAGTAAACGCAAAGTTAACAGGAGGTCAAAATCATGCAATCCATGCACACAGATCTCCAATGGTATGGTTTAACTTAAAAGTAAAATTTGAAATATTCAGAGGAATGCAGAGAATGCCAACCTTTAGTCAGTCCTCCATTAATACATTTCTCAAAATTGAGTGTTAGAAAAATTTAGACTGTCAAGAGTATATGGCTGAATATCATTAAGAGCAGAAGTACATGTTTTATCAATTAAGGCAAGGAACAAATGAGAAGGTGATTTTATGAAGTTTAAGAATCTTACCCAAAATACATTCCACTTCTAGACAGAAGCCTCAGGCAGGTTAGAATTGTTTTTAAAATAAGTCTGACTTTGCTCTAATACATAAATGAATGAGAGGATCAAGATTCCAAATTTACAAACCAGTGCTACTAACTATAGATAAATCCTATCTATAGTTTCCAGAGCTGAAAGCCAAAAAATTGATAAAACGTCTGGGCAATATTTTATAATGCCTGTTTAATACACCACAAATTCTCCTTTATAGAAAAAAAGACTATATGTGAACAAACTGATTAGCCTCCCTAACTGTAGGCAATACATAGCCTATATTATGAGGTACAGAGGGGAAAAAAGGAAATTATATCTACTATGTGCCAGGCACTGTGCTAGTTGTTTTAGTTTTTTTTCCCCATTTAATCTTCAATATAATCCAATGAATAAGTCTTGTTATCACCATTTTAAAGACAGAAACTCTGGGCAGTTCGCTTGTTTTTGTCCCATGATTAAGATGAGGTTAATCAGACTTACTTGTTAGGTCAAGATAAACTTGACAGTAATCATAAAATGGTTATCCACAAGGATGGTAAAATGGGATGGTAGTGAGAATTTTGGGCATATCCTCCTAATAATAACTTTGACCTCAGAGACACACACAGTTATGTGTCACATAATGACAGGGACAAACGTTCTGAGAAATGTACCATTAGGCAATTTCATCACTGTGCAAACATGATAGAATGTACCTACACAAACCTAGATGGTATAGCCTACTACACACCTATTGCTACTGGTATAGCCTATTGCTCCTAGGCTACAAACCTATACAGCATGTTACTGTACTGTATACGTAGCCATTTATAACACAATAGTAATTATTTGTGTATCTAAACATAGAAAAGGTACAGTAAAAATACAGTATTAAAATCCTATAGGACCGCAATCATTATGGTCTGTTGACCAAATGTCATCATATGGTACATGACTGTGTATGTTACATATACTCAAAAATCAATATTATTGATTAGTGGATGAAAAAGCAAATCCTAAAACTCAACACAAACAGCAACAAACAAACTCAACTATATATCAAATAATACCATAATCACACACAAAAATTTTTCAAGTAACTGTGATGACAGTACTATAACTATACAATTACTGAGTAGTTTATTGAAATATAAAACCCGCAACCCCCTGCAAATAAGTCCACTGGGAACCCATAAATGTCACCTTATTTGGAAAAAGGGTCTTTGCCAATGTAATAAAGGATCTCAAGATGAGATCATCTTGGATTTAGGGTGGTCCCTAAATCTAATGACACACACCTTTATATAAGATAGAAGAAAGAGACAGACATACTAAGGGAGCCACATGAGGATAGAGTCAGAGACCGGGGTTTTATGTAGCCACAAGTTAAAGAATCCCTGGAGCCACTACAATAGCCTGGAAGAGGCAAGGGAGGACTCTTTCCTAGAGCCTTTGGAAGGTGAACGGGCACACTGACATTTTGGTTTGGCCTTCTGGCCCCTTGAACTGTGAGAGAATAAATCTCTGTTGTTTTAAGCCACCAGCTTTATGGTATTATAAGTTGTTATAGCAGCCCTAGGAAACGAATATACTGGAATATATTCTAAGAACAAAAAGAACTGAAAAGAAACCTTGGATATTCTGTGTTCTGTGTTGGCACTGGGATTGATACAGCAATTCTAATACAATATGGTACCTTAGAAGCAAAATGAAGAGAGCCCCCAATACCAGAGGAGTCATCAACTGGTCACTGAATACTGAAGTCTGAGAACTGACCACTAGACTTGATGCAAGTTACTGGTGACTTAGAGAAGACCCATTTTGAAAATGGTGGGACAGAAGAGCAGAAACCTGTTTAGGGTAGGTTTAACAAAGAATGGGAGGACAAATGTGATGTCAGGTACTTGTGAAAGCTTTTCTGATTGCCTTGATGAGGAAGAGATGTTGGAGGTTTTCAGGAGAGGAAAAAAAATGAAACAATCATCTAGGAGAGTGAACGGATCAAAGAAGTGTGGTACAATTGCTGGGTAACATTAAGAGACCACTGCCTTTAAAGTGAGACCAGTCATTATGTTTTTTGAATTCTTCTCCAGTACCACTTAGCTGCAACGGTGAGATTTAACCAAAGCTGTGGTTTTGCCAAAACAGAGAGAAGCGAAGGAACTGAAGGTATTTGTATGCAAGGGAATGATTAAATGACCTTTGAATTTAAGCTGTAAGGAGGAAAAGAGGGACACTGAAGAGAAGAAAAACAGTATTGCAACATTCAACGCATGTGGTGACTGAGTCCTATCCTGTAACTCATTCTTTGGTTTCTGTGACTCAATCTTCTTTCTTGTACCTTAGATTGACTCTACTGACTCCACTTTCTCTAATGGTTCATTATCTTTGATAACTTCTTAACTCTAGCTACTCAGGTCTACCTATAGCTCTTCAAATACTGAATTATTTCCATGGCCTCTGAAAGTTCTTTATTGCTTCATTATGTGGGAATTCATTCATGATTCTTTTTTGGCACTACAAATTCTTATAGTACCAATGTGTGAATGTGTCAATGTGACAATCACTTCCCCTTAAAATGTTATTGCTCAAATATTTCTAAAATGAAAAATCACTATCTGTAATCTCAGATTTTCTACCATTGCTCCCACTCATTAGTAATCCGAACGGTAAAGTTGACCCGCTGTAAATCAAGGACTGTCTATGTTGCTATTTTATCATTACACCTAGACAAAATCTATCTATCCTCTATTCCTCTATCATTTTACTTACCATCCTTCAAGTTCCAATTCTTCCTGGAAACCATCTTCTACCTACCATTTTACTTCACAATCTTTTCCTTTAATGAATTCCTGTATTAGACCACAAAAAGTCAGCATCCAGCCATGCATAATTACATTCTTTCTAATCATTTCATTGGCACCTTAAGTACAGAATCTTGTCTAATTAATTTTTTTAAATTAATTTTTGAAATCTCTCCATAACACCTAGCACAATGCTGGTCATATGGTTACCAGGTTGAAATGAAACACAAAACTGCTAGAGAATGTATTAGATGAAAAACACAACGCCTTATACAATCAAACACTAGGTTAAAGAGTATGAAATCAGGATGCTGAGCAAGTTCATGTAGTTAAAATGATGACACCAGGTGGTCATATGCAAACATATATCAAGTGATCTTAATACCATGATCTTTACATGTTAAGCTTACATTAGCCACGTCACATCTGTTTTTTATTAGAAAGAGAACCTCATTTTAACAGAGACCTATCAGTTAATTCTAGAAACTGCTCCCTGCAATACTCTTATTAAGAAAAATAAGAGTTGAAGTTTTACATGGACTGAAAATGTAAAATCCTTGGGAAAGTTGAGAATAAAATCCAAAACAGTTCCACAAAAAACTAGCAATATGAGTAAGTTTTTACTTATATAAATGTGGTATAGTTTGATAAGGAGAAAGGAAGATTAAATAATAAAAGCCAACTGATATCTTACTGCTACCAAATTAAATGGAATTGGGTAATTTTCACTACTGGTGTCTGAAACCATACAGAAAAATCTGCTCAGCCTTAGATTTAGTTAATTAAATTAAAAAATTAAATTCTTTATCAAAATTACCATTACATTGACATTAAAACAAACTTCTTTCACCATGTTATGGATTCTAATTTACAATCCTTTTCTTTCCTTAAATCAGATCAAATTTTCATCCATCCAAGACTAAAGTCCAGAAATGAAAAATGTCTCTAGAACTATATCTCATCAGATGTCAGCAAATAATAGATGAGTACGTTTTGAATAACTGCTATATAAACATATCAAATTAAGTATTGTTTCTATAGACACTTTTGACCAAATAGAATCACAGAATTTTAAAGGTAGAAGAAAATTTAGAATTAAGAGTTCAAATTGGAAAAATACCATTCTATTGTGTAATGGGGAAACTGGGAGTTTATTATAAGTAACCATGAAACTCATAACAGAATTCAATATGACACTGCATTTAGCTAGAATTTCACTAAATGCTGACCTATGTCAGTATTAATGTTAATAACTAATAATGTTAATTAACTAATGTTAGTACAGAATAAATTCTAGCTAAATGTTAATTGATATAGAAAACAAACCAGAACTGATACCATAGTTTAGAAATATCATAAAATAGAATTATTAAGTATAAAATTTACTAAGTATAAAAATTAGGATTTTAAAACAGTACATTTTAAAAAAACAGTTGTTTTAAAACTTATCTACTCTAAACTTTATTAAAGGGAGAATTTTTCTACTACTATACTGGAATAAAATTTTAACCATACAAGTAGATTGTGATAAATTAAGAAGCATATTATAATCCCTATAGTAACCTCCAAGGAAATAACTCTAAAAAGTTGTTTTTAAAAAAAATCAAGAGAGCTGCATGCAGTAGTGTACAACTGTGTACTCCAATGCATTCCTATATGCGGGTACTCCCAGCTACTCACAAGGCTGAAGGGAAAGGATCACTTGAGCCAAGAGTTTGAGTCTATAGTATGCTATGATGGCAGTTGTGAACAGCCACTACACTTGAGCCTGGGCAACAGAATGAGACTCTGTTCTTTAAAAAAAAAAAAAAAAAAACACCAAAAAACAAATCAACAGAAGAATTTAAATAGTACACTAAAAGAATATTTAACACAAAAGAAGGCAGTAAAGGAAGAATGGCAGAAATAAATTCACTCATATCAAAAATCACATTAAATGAGAATAGACTAAATATGACAATTAAAAGCCAAAAACTATCATATTGGTTCAAATAACAAGATCCAATTATATACTTCTACAAAAGACACTCTTTGATTCAAAGATACAAATAGGTTGAAAGTAAAATAATAGAAAATATACTCCATACAAACAGAAACAATAAAAAAGCTGGAGTGGCTATTAACAGCAGATGAAACAGACTTAAAGATAAATAGTAACAAAGAAAAACAGGGATATTTCATAATGATAGAGTCAGTACATCAGGAAGATATAGCATTTATACATATGTTCATACCTAACAACGAAGCTGCCAAATATATGAAGCACAAACCAACAGAACTGAATGATAAATATAACTAGAGAGAAATTAACAAGGATGTAAAAAACTTCAGCAACACTATCAACCAAAATGACCTAACTTAAGTTTACAGAACACTCCACTCAAAGACCACAGAAAACTCAATGCCTTCTAAGCACACAAGAACGTTCTCCAAAATTGATCACATGCTGGACCAAGAAATAAATCTCACTAAATTTACAACAAATCATATAAAGGGTGTTCCCTGACAACAAAAGAATAAAATTAAAATCTGTAACCGAAAGAAATCTGAAAAAATCAATGGGTCAAAGAAGAAATCATGAGAGAAATTAAATACTTAAAACTGCATGAAAATGAAAACACAGCATATCAAACTTCATTGGATACAGCTAAAGCAGTTTTGTAGGAATATTTACAGCTTGAAATGCCTATATTAGAAAGGTCTCAAATCAGTACCTATTGCTTTCATACCTTAAGAAACTAGAAAAGTGCAAACAAAATCAAAACAGGAAGAAGAAAAAAAATAAAGATTAAAGTAAAAATAAACAGAAAACAACAACAAAAAACAGAGAAATACCAATGAATTCAAAAATTAGTTCTTAAAAAAAAAATCAACAAAATTTGACAATCCCTTAAATAGAATGACCAGGAAGGTAAGAGAGAAGAACAGACACCAATTACCAAAATCAGAAATGAAGGAGGGGAAATCATCACCAATCCTTTAGAAATTAAGAGGGAAGGACAGGTACGATGGCTCATGCCTATAATCCCAGCACTTTCCAGGCCAAGGCGGGCAGATCATTTGAGTCCAGGAGTTTGAGAGAAACCTGGGCAACAAGGAGAAATCCCATCTCTACAGAAAATACAAAAATTAGTCAGGCATGGTGGCACGCACCTGTGGTTTTAGTTACTCAGGAGGGTTAGGTGGGAGGATCACTTGACCCTAGAAGGCAGAGGCTGCAGTGAGCCGAGATCATACCACTGCACTCCAGCCTGGGTGACAGACTGAGACTCCTTTTCAAAAAAATACAAAAAGAAAGAATTAAAAGGGAATATGAACTTTAAGCCAACAAATTACACAACTCATATTTAAAAAAAAAAAAAGAAATTCTTCAAAAGACAAATTATCAGAACAGACTCAACAAGAAATAGAAACTCTGAATAGATCCCTAACAAATAAGAAAATTGAACTATTTATTAAAAATCTTCACACTAAGAAAAGCTTAGGCACAGATGATCTTCACCAATGAATGTTATGAAAGAATAGCAAACTTTTATAAACTGTTTTATAAACTAGAGGAGAATATTTCCCAACTGAGTCTGGTATCACCAAAGCCAGACAGAGACAATGCAAAATAACAAAACAAAACAAAACAAAACAAAAAAACACTACAAACCAATATCCCTCATGAACACATATACAAAAATTATTTTTTAAAAACTGGCAAACCAAATTCAGCAACATATAAAAATGACTATACATTAGGACCAAATGGGATTTATCCTGTGAATGCAAGGGTGGTTAACCATCTAAAAATAAATTAATGTAAAACATCTTATTAATAGAAATAACAACTAAAGCTACGTGATCATTTCGAAAATGATCGGAAAAACACTTGACAAAATCCAACAACTATTCATTATTTTTTAAAACTCTCAAAATTAGAAATAAAAGGCTCTTTTCAACCTAATAAAAGTGTCAATGACAAGTCTACAGCTAACTTCCTTATCAGGAGAAAAACAAAGATGCCTGTTCTTATTCCTTCCACTGAATATTGTCCTGTAGGTTTTAGTACAGTAAAACAGAAAGTAACACATCTTAAAAGAAAATAACTTAAAAGATATTAAATGCATTCAGATTAGACAGGAAGAAATGAAACTGCATTATCAGACGACACTGTCCAGTATGTAGAAAATCCTAAGAAACCACTAACAAACAACTAGAATTAAAAAAAAAAAAAGCTCAGCTAGATCACAAGATAGAAACTCAATATACGAAAATCAGTTGTATTTCTACATTCTAGCAAAAATGAAATTAAGAAAACAATTCCATTCAAACTAGGACCATGAAGAGTATTTGGGAATAAATTTTTAAAAAGAAGTACAAGATTTGTATTTGCACACTGTTATAAGACATTGCTGAGTCAAAAAGATCTTTAACATTCCATGCTCATAAATTAGAAAATTCAAAATTGTTAATATGGTAATCCTCTTCAAATTGATCTATAGATTCAACATAATCTTTTTCAAAATCCCAGCTGTTTTTTCATTTTTTCTTTTTTTCTGTAGAAATAAGCGGATCCTAACTTTATAGGAAAATATAAAGGATCTAGAATAGCCAAAATAATTTGGGGAAGAAAAAAGTTGGAGAACTTATACTACCCAATTTCAAAACTTACTATGAAGCTACAGTAATCAAGATTGTATGGTATTAATATAAGGACAGGTATACAGATTGATCAATGAAGAGAATTTAGAGTCCAGAAACAAATCTTTGCATTTATGTTAGATTTTTCACAAAGATGCCCAGAAAATTCAATGGAATAAGAGACAGTCTTGTCAACAAATGATTTTTAGATAACTAGACATCTACATGCAAAATAAATAAAACAAAACAGACCATTATACCATACACAAAATTAATTCAAATGGATCAAATACCTAAATGTATGAGCTTAAACTATAAACCATCTAAAGGAAAATATAGGAGAAAGCATTTGCGACCTTGGGTCAGGCAGAGTTCTTAGGTGACAAAAACAAGGCAGAGTTCTTAGATAACAAAAACATGAGCCATAACAGATAAAATTGATAAACTGGATTTCATTAAAGTTAACAACTTTCGTAGTTCAAATGATATCAATAAGAAAATGAAAAGACAAGCCATAGACTGGGAGAAAATATTGCCAAATCACAAATCTGATGAAGCTCTTGTATTCAGAAATTCAATGAACTCTCACTAGTGAACAAGAAGATAATGCAACTTTTAAAATGGGCAAAGAACTTACTTAGACATTTCGCCAAAGAACACATACATATGAATGGCTTATAAACATACAAAAAAAAGTGCTCAATATCATTAGTCATTAGGTATATTCTCATTGAAACCACAATGATACCATGACACATCCATTAAATTGCTGTAATATTATGAAAAAGACAGACAATATTAAGTGTTGGTGAAGATGTGGAGAAACTTGAACCCTTACACACTGCTGGTAGAAATGTAAAATGATACAGCCACATTGGAATAGTTTGGCTGTTTCTTAAAAAGTTAATTTATCATATGGTCCAGCAATTCCATTCTTAGGAATGTATCCAAGATAAATAAAAACGTATGTCCACACAAAGATTTCTCCATGAATGCTCAAAAAAGTATTATTCATAAAAGTAAAAAGCTGGAAATTATATAAGTATCTACCAACTAGTGTATAGACAACATATCGCAATATAATGAACTACCATTCAGCAATAAAAAAGAACAAAATACTGATACATGCCATGTCATAAATGAACCCCAAGACACGCAAAGTGAAAGAAGCCAGATGCAAAAGACTACATACAGTATAATTCTTTTTAGATGAAATGTCCAGAAAAATTTATAGAAACAAAAAGCAAATCAGTAGTTGCCAGAACTGGAGAGGGTTGTGGGAGTTGGGAACTCACTACAAATAGGCTTGAGGAAAATTTGGGGACTGATGAAAAGGTTCTAAAACTGGAAACCATCAAACTGTATACTTGAACAGGTGAAGTTTATATTAAGTGGATCATACCTCAATAAAGTTGTAAAGTAAAATTGCATCTAGAGATATTAATTTCCTTTATCTAGCTCTAAACATTTTTCCTTAGGTCAATATTTTTTTCCTTAAGAAATTTTTTTAGTTGGTAAAAAAATTTATTTTACATACTGATCACATACAGTACTAACAATTTCTGGGAATGCAAAAACACTGTGATTTGGTTGTATTATTAGCTCTAACTTGCACTTGACTAAAATTTCTTGAGAATAGGCAAAGCAATCATGTTTTTAAGCAAGCTCACAAACTGTCACCTGCATGTAGTTAAAGACTATTTCACTTACCCTAGGATGACAGTTACATTCAATATAATTACTTTGTTTTGAAAAGATTCACTGATAATATTAAAGTAGGAAGGCATCTTACAAGTAATCTAGTTCAATCCCTTTGTTTTACAGATAAGATAAAGATAAAATTACATGTTCAAGATCACACATTCAAAGTTAGTAGCAAAGCTTCCCAGTCTCCTGACTTTCCTGCTCTTTTTCTACATTGAGTATGGTTTTATTGAAAGAAGAAAGTGGTAAAAAATTTAAAAAAAAAAAAACAAAAAAAACACTGTGGCCGGGTGTGGCGGCTCATGGCTGTAATCCCAGCACTTCAGGAGGCCGAGGCAGGTGGATCACTTGAGGCCAGGATTTCGAGACTAGCCTGGCCAATGTGGCGAAACCCATCTCTACTAAAAATACAAAAAAATTAGCTGGGCATGGTGGCACACATCTGTAATCTGAACTACTCGGGAGGCTGAGGCACAAGAATCATTTGAACCAACGAGGCAGAGGTTGCAGTGAGCTGAGAGCACGCCACAATACTCCAGCCTGGGTGACACAGAGACACTCTGTCTCCAAAAATATATGTAAATAAAATAAATAATCACAAGGAAAATACCCAGGCAACAGCTAACAGCTGATTAATTTTTCATCCCATCAACATATCTCTTGTAACCTCAACTTGTTGGTTCCTTTTATTTTACAAAAGGGAGGGAAACTTTATAAAGCCTTTGACATATTTATTATTTCATTTAATACTCAAAACATTCCCATGAAGTAAGAATTACCTAATATAACTGGAGAAACTGAGGTTCAAAATAGTTAACTTGCCCTGGTTAGAAAGTCTGTAAACAATTAAGCCAGAATTTTAAAAGTTAAATGTATCTGCCTTCCATGCTCATTTTGTTTTCCATTGTTCTTTCGGGTAGTTTAAGCAGTGGTCTCCAAAACAATTCCTTTCAGTAAATATTGTTTGTGTTTACATTTTCAATAAATATGTTTACTGTAAAGGTCACAAAATAGACATTTTTAAAGGAGGAGATAAAAATAAGTACATCTTGAAGTTCTAATTTCTTTTCCACAATGAGCTAAATTATCTTGCACACCGCCCAGTCCCATTCTACTACATCTTTCCCATCCTACTACAACTCTGGAAATCATTATTCTAAATACTGCTGTTTTTTCAGAATTGAGTATCATCCCTTCTTTGCAATATTATTTTATTCTTGACACTTTACCCTCACTTAAAAGCTTTAATTCCTACACATTTCTAATTCCATTAATTCTTACGTTAAACTTGAGTTTTGTTATTCTTATTTTCTTCTATTTATAGGCTCTTGAAATTGGAAATACATCTACTTTAAGTCTCAAATAGTTCCATCAATAAGATGGAGCTCATCAAATAAGAATGCTGGACATTCTTATTTAAAATTAGAGATTTTTTAAATGAAAGGAAGAATTATACAAATAACTGAAAACGAAAGTCTTCTGATACACTGAAAGTTTTCTGTCAAAAGGTTTATAGTATTTAGAAAGAAAAACTCAGGGGGAAAAGGAGATATTTCTATTATATTAAAATTGGCTTGCTTTAAAAAAAATTTTGAGGCAGGGTCTTGCTCTGTCACTCAGGTTGGAGTGCAGCTGTGCGATCTCAGCTCACTGCAACCTCAACTCCTGGGTTCAAGCAATCCTCCCACCTCAGCTTCCCAAGTAGCTGGGAATAAAGGCACGTGCCACCACGCCTGACTAATTTTTTCTATTTTTTGTAGCGTGGGGTTTCGCCATGTTGCTCAGGCTGGTCTCGAACTCCTAAACTAAAGTAATCTGCCCTCCTCGGCCTCCCAATGTGCTGGGATTACAGGTATGAGCCACGACGGCCAGCCTAAAATTGGCTTTTTAATGTAAGCAGCAAGTAATCTCTGAGCCTCACTAACAAGTGAAATTTGTTCTTTGAGTTAAATAAAAATCCTTGAGACAGTTGTTGATTAGTTTTTATGAAATCAGTTTAGGTTGCAGCATATGTTTCATTAGATTTCAACAAACTTACATCATGCTTCATTAGAAATATGCTGTAAAATATTTCTATCTATCTTAAAACGCTTTAATAGATCTGGCTTTGGACTCCCTTTTACCAATATGAGGTATAATTCAATATAAAGTAAAATCTTGCTTCTCAAATTTGGCTTTTGGTGTCCAATTCCTTTCAGATGTTACAATCTTTCCCCTGCCTAATCAAACTTGTTCTCTTACAAATCAACACATAGCCACATTATCCCCAAACAGTGTTTCTTCAGACTATAAAACCTACAAAACACCTAGTGCACTAAGGAGGCTCCCTAACCATTGTTTCTTAATTGTTTTATCTATGATTTTATTCCCCCACAACTAATTCTCACCTCCTGGGAGTAATATTGCCCTCACTGAAATTAGATGTGCTAAATTATTTTTCACAAAACTTTACATTAGAAAGTTACAGGAGCCTATTTTAAAAAATAACTTGATAAACTGATGATAAAGAAAACAAAGCTTATTTCTATTGCTTAAGAAATTTCAAAAGGTTCATCTTCCTGAAATGAATTCCTATAGGATTTTTAAAGCATAGGACAAAATGAAAGCAAAGTCGGAAATGGCAGAACTGGAGTTTGTCAAGACAGACACGCAAAGAAGGACTGGAAACTGCAACAAAATTAGTGATTATTGTAACAATTGGTGCTAACTTCACTCAAGACCATAAATTGTAGATACGGAAAACCCAAGACAACCACATCTAATGAAAGAGAGAAAGGGGGAATGGAAGAAATCACTGAGGAAATTCTTAAAGTCCAAACCAATGATTTTCAGACTGCCTCTCTGTTAGTGGCCTAACCATCTGACTCCAACAATGTTATTCTACTTGTAGAATAAATAGGAAACAACATTGTTTACAATATAGTACTCATCTATTTCAGATAATTTTTATTTGGGTTATTACTGTACATGCAATTACTTATCAGACATCTCCACACAGATTTTCATGGGCAACATCAATCATTAAAGTGGTCTCCAAACCGATCATCCTGTTCTATCTACTCTACCTTTAAAACCACTGCTGGGGCCAGGCGTGGTGTCTCACACCTGTAATCCCAGCACTTTGGGAGACTGCAGTGAGCGGATGACCTAAGGTCAGGAGTTCGAGACCAGCCTGGCCAACATGGTGAAATCCTGTCTCTACTAAAAAAATACAAAAAATTATCCGGGCATGGTGGCACCCAGCTGTAATCCCAGCTACTCAGAGGCTGAGGCAGGAGAATCACTTGAACCCAGGAGAAGGTGGCCACAGTGAGCCAAGATCACGCCACTGCACTTCAGCCTGGATGACAGAGGGAGACTCCATCTCAAAAAACAAAACAAAACAAAAAGAAACACTGCTGGAGTTATTCTTCTAAAGTCTTGATTTGTTTAGGCAATCTCATGTTACCTCTACATCTAATGTGCATTTCTATTTCTGCATTTGGACCACACTGTAGTTATTTATAAAATGATGGGTTTCATATTTAGCTTATGAACTGCTTGATGACAAAGACATTATCACTTATCTTTATATTCTCAGTGCTTACCATGATGCCAGGAAATTTTACACAATGAATGTGTGGTTTGGCTCTGTGTATCCACCCAAATCTCATCTTTAATTGTAATCCCCACGTGTTGACGAAGGGACCTGGTGAGAGGTGCCTGGATCATGGGGGTGGTTTCCCCATGCTGTTCTCGTGATAGTGAGTGAGTTCTCACGAGATCTGATGATTTAAAAGTGTCTGGTCATTCCCCCCTTGCTCTTTCTTGCTACCATGTAAGACGTGCCTTGCTTCCCCTTCCCCTTCTGCCATGATTGTAAGTTTCCTGAGGCCTCCCCAGCCATGCAGAACTGTGAGTCAATTAAACCTCTTTTCTTCATAAATTACCCAGTCTCAGGTAGTTCTTCAGAGCAGTGTGAAAATAAATACAATGAATAAATGCCATGCTGAACTCAACTGCTGGCCTGCTAAACACTTGACCACACACAAACATAATGCAGTTAAGTTGACTTTTGAGAAGCTTTTTCTAATTGTCTATCAAAATAGAATTACCTGATCAAGAAAAGCTCTTTTCCTTAAGTTATCTGTGTTTAGAGTTCATAATGCCTGAGATATATATATGTACTAATATTAAAGTAGAGGTTGCTACTGAAATACCCAATGACCATAAAGTCACTCCAAAGGAGTGAAAGTAAGAATGGATATTGACATGGTTTGGCTGTGTCCCCACCCAAATCTCATGCTGAGTTGTGATCTTCAGTGTTGAAGGATGGGCCTAGTGGGA
Organism: Rhinopithecus bieti; assembly: GCF_001698545.2. Taxonomy (NCBI): domain Eukaryota; kingdom Metazoa; phylum Chordata; class Mammalia; order Primates; family Cercopithecidae; genus Rhinopithecus; species Rhinopithecus bieti. The sequence continues at coordinate 348,468 of NW_016804526.1, forward strand.
GGTGACTGGATCACAAGGTTGGACTTCTCCCTTGCTGTTCTCGTGAGAGTTCTCACAAGATCTGGTTGTTTAAAAGTACGTAGCATCTCCTACTTTGCTCTTTCTCCTGCCACCCATTTGAAGATGTGCCTGCTTCCCCTTTGCATTCCGCCATGATTGTAAATTTCCTGAGGCCTTCCTAGCCATGCCTACTGTACAGCCTGCAAAATTTTGAGTCAATTAAACCTCTTCTCTTCATAATTTACCCAGTCTCAGGTAGTTCTTCATAGCAATGTGAGAAAAAACTAATACAGATATAAAACAAGGAAAAGAAGTGGCAATCTGGAGACTGCCCAAAGCAGCAACTTCACTTGATTACAGGTACCTGGGAATGCAGATCATGTGACCAGATCTTTAAGTGTTCAAGAGAAGCTAGAAATCAGCTCTTCCCTCTTCTTCTTCTTCTTCTTTTTTTTTTTTTGGAGGCAGAGTCTCACTCTGTCGCCCAGGCTGGAGTGCAGTGGTGTGATCTTAGCTCACCTGTGACCTCCGTCTCCTAGAATCAAGTGATTCTCCTGCTGCAGCCTCTGGAGTAGCTGGGATTAATTACAGGTGTGTGCCACCATGCCCAGCTCATTTTTGTATTTTCAGTAAAGATGGAGTTTTGCCACGTTGGCCGGGCTGATCTCAAACTCCCGACCTCAGGTGATCCACCCACCTCGGCCTCCCAAAGTGCTAGGAATACAGGCATGAGCCACCGTACCTGGCCCCCTCTTCTTCTTTTTTTAAATTTAATATGGTTTCTTGATTTTAAATCACTCACTTTTTTTTTTTTTTTTTTTTAAACACTGCATAGGTCAGGGAAAACAAGTCTGCAGGATGGATTTGGCCTGTAGGGCAACAGTGTGTGACCTCTGAAAAGAATGCAACATTTTTAGCTGCTAAGGACAGATTATTTAGCTTGGTTCAAAAAACGGAAATAATGCTTTGACTTTTTTTTTTTTTTGAGACAGTCTCGCTCTGTTGCCTAGGCTGGAGTGCAGTGGTGTAATCTCGGCTCACTGCAAGCTCTGCCTCCTGGGTTCATGCCATTCTCCTGCCTCAGTTGGGACTACAGGTGCCCGCCACCACACCCAGCTAATTTTTTTTGTATTTTTAGTAGAGGCGGGGTTTCACTGTGTTAGCCAGGATGGTCTTGATCTCCTGACCTCATGATCTGCCCGCCTTGGGCTCCCAAAGTGCTGGGATTACAGGTGTGAGCCACCGTACCCAGCCTGACTTTTAAAATTTACTCCTTGCTTCCTACTGTGGGTTCATTTCTATGCAACTCCTTCTATCTCTCAATATGATGCAACTATACTGGCTTTCTTTTAGTCCCAGAGATTCTTCTTTCTGCTTCACTGTCTTTATATGCTTTCAACCTGAAAAGCCACTCACTTCTTCATGTGTAAACCACTCCTCCCAAAAACCCTCGAACTAGCTAATTCCTACCCTGGTCACTGTCTCAAGAAAGTATCTGATGATCTTTCCTAAACTAGATTAAGTACTCTGTTAAACACACTCTCAAGTGTTCTACCCAACAGCACTTGTCATAACTATAACAAAATAAGTATTTCTGTAACCAGTTGTTTAATAACTAATTTCCTCCCTGGATTTAAAGTACTAAAAGGGCAGAAAATGAGTATATCTTGTTCACTGCTATAGTCCAATCAAGCATGGCATATGATGGGCATTAATAAGTATCTAAAGGAGGGAATAAAAGCTTATTCTTACTATCACAGAAAAAGGAATGATTTAAAAGAAAATTTTGAACTCTTTCTCTGAGACCAAAGGGGAGATTTTACCCTAAAGAAAAAAGAAGCATATTTTATTTGAACTTATGTATATCTCTTTATTCAGTTTGTTAACTACTCTATTAAATACCTCTATCTTCCTACTGTGCCTACTAGATATTTTTAGTATTGAAAATGCTATATTAAATCTCCCACTATGTAACTGTATTTTGTCAAGTTAAACTTAGATTTCAAATATTTCTTGCCTTTTATATTTAGCTATTTATTTGGTTTATAAAAAATTTTAGCTGTAACCCAGTTTTTTCCTTTGTCTTTCATTACTTTAGTATTTTTAACTTAAACTACCTTGTCTCGCATTAATATTGCCATTCCTTTTTTCTTTTTTTTTAAATAAGCCATTTCTTGGTCAGGCACAGTGGCTCATGTTTTTAATCCCAACACTCTGGGGGGCTGAGGCAGGAGGAATGCTTAAGCATAGGAGTCTGAGACCAGCCTGGGCAACATGGCTAGACCTCATTTCTACTAAAAATCTAAAAAATTAGCCAAGTATAGTGGCACATGCCTGAGGTCCCAGCAACTAGCAAGGCTCAGGTGAGAAGAACACTTCAACCCAGGAAACTGAGGCTGCAGTGAGCTATAATCTTGCCACTGCACTCCAGCCCAGGCAACAGAGCGAGACCCTGTCTCAAAAACAAACCAACCCCAAACACAACCTTTCTTTTCTCAAATCTTTTTGCTTTTTTAACTTTCTTTCAAAACCCTTGGAGTAAGTCTTTAAATTTCATCTCCTTTATCACTTTATTCTCCCTTGGTGATTTCCATGTCTCAAGGATTTTAAACACTGTATATGCTAATGACTCCAGCCTGGACCTCTTTCCTGAACTCCAGACTGGTATATCCAACTGCCTATTTCATATCTCCATTTGGATGTCTAATAACCATCTCAAACTTACTTTCAAAATAAATTCTTTATCCTGTTCTTCATGCTGCTTCTATAATACTCCTAATTTTGATTAAAGACAACTCATTCGTCCAGTTCCTTTGGCCAAAAATCTTATTATCCTTGACTCCTACCTTTTTTACACAACTTTTGGATCGTGAGCCTCTACCTTCAAAATATATCCAAAATTCGACCATTTCCAAGCCACCATGCTCCCTTTCTAGCCTCTTAATTGGTCTTTTTCACTCTTGCACTCCTTGGCAGTTAAACATAGCAACCAGAGATTCTATTAAAACACAGGTTGGATCATGTCATTCTTTTGAAATCTTTCAATGACTTTTCAGAGCAAAGGCAAAATCTTTATAATGATCTACAAGTTTTGAATATGAATAACAACATTTTAAACCAAAAATCTACCTTGATATTCTTTTCTCCTCTTAGTAAAATATATGCCTGTATCTTATTTGAGAAAACAATACATATAATATGTAAGTGTTATACAAATTGGTGAGAACATAACATTAGGTGAAATGGAGTGAAGGATTCTTGCTTTTCTCAGATCTCATACACTTAAAACTCTTGAACTCAAGTTGTGATACAAAAGCAGATGATAGCATACTGTTAATCAAAAGCAAATATTAGAGGGAGAATATACATATTTATAGGAAAAGTGTTTATAGTTCTAATGTCAACAAAACCAACTTCTCCTTTCAAATCAAACCAATAAACACTTTGTTTCAGCTTCAGGAAAAATTGACTCCAATTATAGGTGCTCTGATTCTAATAATTGTTTAAATTTGTTCCCGATAAAAAAATACATAAAGCCATTTGCCCTATTACCAATTGTTTTCATTTGAATTCACACAATCTAAAATAATTGGTTTAATTCAATGTGGCAGATTAAAAACAACCACATCATTAGTACTCATTGCACGCCTATACCAAAATATCTCACATACCCCATAAATATATATACTATGTACCCACAAAAATAAAAAATATAAACCACAAATTATTTGCTAGTCCTCATACTGAGGTAATGGCTAATTCCTTTCCTTTTGAATCTGGGCTGACCTTTGTGACACGCATGGTGAATAAAATGCAGCAGAAATGACCTTTTGAGATTCCCAAGGCGAGGTGGTAAGAAACCTTACAGCTTTAAAACAAACATGTTGACAAAACTTTTTGGGAACCCTGATCCACTATGTTAAATGTCACATGACCATGAAAAAGCCATGCTGATGCTGTATGTAGATGCTATACATGATGTCTCAGTTGAACCCAGGCTTCTGGCTGTCTCTACTAAGGCAGCACTTGTATGGGTATAGCCATCTGGAACTATTATAGCCAGCCCATCTACCAGCTGAATATCTCCAAGTAACCTCCATCCCTACCACATGAACAAAGCCAAGTCCTGCCTAAATTCCTGACCCACAAAATTGTGAGACATAGGAAAATGGCTGTTATTTTAAAACCACACTAAGTACTGGGAGTAGTTTGTTACACAGCAACAGATAACTGGAACAGTCAGTAACATTTTTTGTTTGTTTGTTTTTAAATCAAAATGGCAACAAAGAAGTTTTCAAAGGTACATTTACAGTGTTCAAAAGTGGTAAAGAATTCACGGAGTGAGCCAAACGAATTAAGTCAGGAAATATGTTTATTCTTATATTCAGGAAGGTATTGCCGTGGTAATGGAGAAACTACTGACGTGACTGAGTCATCAATGAATTAGACGTGAGAATGGGTATGAAAACGAGAAGAAAATATTCATAAATGATACCTAGCTAAATGAGCATAGCTGGAGGTTAAAACAAATCTATGACTTAGAAGTTTGGGAGATAGGGTATGGAATGTTATGTTCTTGGTCTAGTTGGACAGAAATAAATAAGAATGGAAAGCAGGAAATGTGAGTAGAATATAGGCAAATGAACAGAAAACGGACCATAAGTTATATAGGATGGATATATGTTCTCTTAGCTCAGCCTCAAGAAGAAACAGCCTTCTAATAATATGCAATAGTGGCAAAAACAGGTTTTTAATTACAATTCTGCCACGTACTAGTTGAATGACTTTAAGTTATTTACTTAGTCTCTCTGAAGGTTTCTCATATAAAGTGAGGATAATAGTGCCTCCCTCACAGAGTTATTTTAAAAATTAATGAATTGGCCGGGTGCGGTGGCTCACACTTTAATCCCAGAACTTTGGGAGGCTGAGGTGGGTGGATCACCTGAGGTCAGCAGTTCGAAACCAACTTGACCAACATGGTGAAACCCTCTCTGCTAAAAATACAAAATTAGCCAGTGTGGTGGCGTATGCCTGTAATCCCAGCTACTCGGGAGGCTGAGGCAGGAAAATCGCTTGAACCCAGGAGGTGGAGGTTGCAGTGAGCCAAGATCACGCCACTGCACTCCAGCCTGGGCAACAAGAATGAAACTCCATCTCAAAAAAAAAAAAACAAAAAACAAAAAAATTAATGAATTAATGTATGTAAATTAAGTGTAAAAGACAATAGATATTAAGTTTGGAGATATACTAGAAAAAAGTGTGTTTTAAAGTATTACTATCAATACTATTAATAGGTAGCATCACTCATTTGAGTATTCTGCTAGATTACTTTAAGTAAACATTAATCTTCAGTAGATTCTTGTCACAGACATTGACCTCCCCACTTCATACTTATGAAATAACTGCATAAGTGGACAAAGTAACTGCTTAGTAGCATCGTAAAATATTTTCCTTTAAAAATACAATTATTGTTTCTTAACCCGATGACAGTAAGAATAAAAGATATATAAAATTTTACTGACAAAGATACTGGTATAATGGACGTAAGTAGTCAAAGAAAAAGGACTTTAATAGAGGCCCCCAGGAATTATTATAGAAAATAAAAGCAAAATGGAAACATCTAGGGTGGGGGATAGGACAAGGAAATCTTAAAAGGGAATGTGAGATGAGAGTCTGAGGAAAAATCTATTTCTTGTATTAGCTAGACTGGAGATTTTCTGTCACTGTTGATAGTAAGAGCAGTTAGTGTCAGCTATGTACATTACTAGCTGCTTTACATTCATATCATCATTTAATTTTCAAGGCAATCATGCAAAGCAGTAATCATTCATTTCATTAAAAATTTAGTGAGCACCTACTAGGTGCCAGACATCGTGGATACACCTATACACAAGATAATACAGTGTTCCTGACTAAACCAGCTGGCAAACTATTATAGAAATGGAAACCTTTTCAAAGAAGTTACAGTAATTTGCCTAAGTTCACACAGCTAATAAAGACCAGAATCAGAATATGAATTCAGATCTTACTCTAAAAGCCTATGTTCTCAACCACTACACTTACTGACACACACACACACACAAAAATTCCGTAATGCTGACAAGCTACAAAACTATTCGAACTGATAAAAAATTTTCTCAAGAAACATTCAATAACACACTAAACATTTTCTTAATCATTCATAATTAATAATTTGTTAAATAGTTATATTTAAATTTATTTCAATAGTATTCCATGCTTACTGCAGTGGTAACATTTAAAGATTAAAAATCTGGATATTAGTTCAAGAGGAAAATAGCTGTTATCCAAAGTTAAGAGCTATATTCATTGAGTTCTATGTTATCTGATCTAGTTTGATTAATCACTTAAGCAATCATGTTAACAAATAAGAAAATCCTAAAGATAATAATAACAGATCTTAGGTGAAAGCAAAAATGTGAGTGAACAAATTATAACAATGTCATCTATAGGACAATTAGTAGAATACAGATAACTTGGAACTTGCAAATATAATCCTTAACCACTTTAAAGAAGGAATTCATTCACTCAAAACTGCATCTTGCTCTATCCATTTATAAGACTAGAAATTGCCAGGACTCAATTTGCAATTTTTATATCATATTATATATGAACTTCCTACAAATAGTAGTGAACATTTTCACAGTCTCAGGGTGTTAATTGGGCCTTAACACTTACTATTATCCCCTTAAATCTCATTTATATCAATCAGTTGGTATCTAATACAGACATTACACAGAAAGCCAAAACAGGTTAACCAAGACTACTTCTTCGCCTACAGAAAAAGCTTATTCTGGATGTAAAATTTTTAAAGTAAGAGTATTTATCAGAATAACTAAATTCTAAAGTAAATAACCAAAGGCCACATAACATTTCAGGCCACAGAAAAAAGAATGAATATAAAAGCAAGAAATTGGTCAATTTCCATAAAGGACCTTAATAAGTATTTTTAATAATAACTAACTACCAACAACATTCAAAGATTACTCCAGTTATCAGATCAAGAGCTATCAAGATAATGTCCTCAGCTTATTCATGAAAGGAAAAAATAAATATATATCTCAGAGAATAACATTATTGAACTTGAGAAGCCAGCCATATTTATTATTGTTGTTGTTGTTTGTGTTTTTTGTTTTGAGATAGAGTCTTGCTCTGTCATCCAGGCTGGAGTGCAGTGGTGCGATCTCGGCTCACTACAACCTCTGCCTCCTGGGTTCAAGTGATTCTCCTGCCTTAGTCTTCTGAGTAGCTGCGACTACAGGCGTGTACCACCATGCCCAGCTAATTTTTGTATTTTTAGTAGAGACAGGGTTTCACCATGTTGGCCAGGATGGTCTCAATCTCTTGACCTTGTGATCTGCCCGTCTCGGCCTCTCAAAGTTCTGGGATTACAGGTGTGAGGCACCAGCCCTGGCCAAGAAGCCAGCTTTAATTGGTTTAGTTACAACAACTCTTTTCTTTAAAATGTATTTTTCTTTAACTTTGTTTACAGAGATATTACTGGAAAGGACCTAAAAGCACTTAAAGGTGGTAGAAAAGAAGTATGTAGTTCAAATCAGTCACCCTTTAACATTCCCTTTATCAAAGGTAAGGTAAGGAAACATAACACTAATTTTCCAAGGGTTTGCTTTTCAGCATTTATCTTCTCAACAAAATTACAATGGTACATAAAATCATCAAGTCTAGGCATAACAACCCTAACAATTTAAATGTTTTATAAATCATAATAAGTACATGAACCTCAGAGTTCATCCCTGCACAACTTCATAAAATGAGTAAGAAAGTCAATCCAGGACTTTCTAGAACAAAACCTGTGCTTTGTGCAGTAATATCATATATCACCAATAGACAGCCAGAGTGAATTTCAGAGAAATAAGTATCCAGTACGCTTGACACTTCCTACATTTCATATTAAGTTAAAAGTATAATACTTGACAATGGCCAAAAGAAAATTGACCCCTCCGTTTTGTTTTTTACATGGCTCTTAAGGACTCAAAATACTTTTTCTATGAATATACTACTCAAGTGGGTAACCTCAGACGAGATTTCACCTATATGAATAGCACGATTTTCTTATTGAAAATCGAACCAACAGGTTTAGGGAAAGAGTATAAAGATTATGATAAAATCCAATTTTAAGAAATGGGTCAAAATTCAAGGTCATTATACAAAAAATAAGGGGTGGAAAATGGGCAGTGATAGAAACTGGTAACATATTTTAAGAAAACATTGAGGGGGCCAGGTGCTGTGGCTCATGCCTGTAATCCCAGCACTTTCAGAGGCCGAGGTGGACAGATCGCCTGAGGTCAGGGGTTCAAGACCAGCCTAGCCAACATGGTGAAACCCTGCCCCTACTAAAATAACAAAAATTAACCAGGTGTGGTGGTGGGAGCCTATAATCCCAGCTACTCAGGAGGCTGGGGCAGGAGAACCGCCTGAATCCGGGAGGCAGAGGTTGCAGTGAGCTGAGATCACGCCACTGCACTCCAGCCTGGGCGACAGAGCAAGACTTCGTTTCAAAAAAAAAAAAAAAAAAACCCAAAACAAAAAAAAACACATTGAGGGAAATGTATTTCAACAATAAAAGTTAATAATTTCTTGCCCCCCCATTTTATTTTGAATTATCATTTATCAAAATCAATATAGTTAAAGTTTTAAGCATCAATTAATTCTGTGCTGGTCCCATTCATTTTGGAAAGCTGGCATTTTCATTAAAATAGCTTTATAAAACGTAGGATTTTACTCCCGTGGCAAATGAATTCTCCTTTCCCTAAATGAAGGCAAACTAAAATCCTGCCTACTTTTTTTGTAAGCTTCAAAATTGGGAAAGTGGTGACAATATGAACTTATCTCAACAAATTTCCAAGTCCTAAATCATCACTTGTGATTTTGACCTGGCAAGAACATAAATTAAAGAAAAAGTATGCTAAGAACAATAATTAATATTTTTATGAAAGGGTGAAGGCAGGCACAGAATTATAAGACAACAGTTCCAAGTGAAGACAATACTTTTTATTTTGCCTTAGTGTGAGTAGTATAACAGACTATGTCACCAGACTAATAGTTCTATATATATTAGTTCTAATGATAATTTTACTAGTTTTAAGATTTCATCCTAGATTTTTATAGCCACTCTATTTCAAAATAGTCATCAAACCACAATCAATATCTACTCATGGAAATATCAGTAATGGTTTTTATTTTTTCAGGAGATGAAATTTTCCTTTTCAAGAACATATAATACACTTTAGGTCCGGGGTAAAAATGTGGTGTAGGATGAATTTTCCTTGGTGAATGTGGAGGAATAGGGAAGACACTTACAAATTAGCTAAGAAAACTGGGGTATATTTTTTTGGTATTGAGGAGAGAATAAGGTCATCTGAAAACTTTTTTAAAGATAGGTAAACCTAAACCGTGGTAAAAGGTAATTTATAGTATGGTTCTGAATGACAAGATCAAAATAGCAAAAGCAACAGATAATTACAGCAGCCAAAGCAGAGAATAAGAATGTAGAAGAAAGTGACAACTACAGTAGCAACAGAGAGGAGAGAATGAGAGAGTAAGTCCAGGGAGTCTTTGGAAAAAAAACAAGTTAAAGATGCCACATAAAGTATACAAGGTGGTCAAGCTATTGAGAGGTGGAACACAGTAGTTAGTGGTGGGTAATCACAGCAGCAGACAACATTTTTCTTTGCTGAAAGACATTTATAAAATGATTCCATTTTAATAACAACTAGTAGCAAAGAACATAATATGCCACGTACATTCTTTGAAATAGGTATGAACAAAAAGTGGAAGTCTGATAATATTCATTTCAGAGCATTGTTTCTTGTTCTATATTAGTGCTTTCTTATCAAAATAGTATCAGTCATTAGATTCCCAAGTGCAACCTATTAAAAAATTAAAGCATCAACTTTAAACTTACAGCCAAATATCAAGTTGAGAGTCACATTTGTCCTAAAGCAATATGCTCATTACTCATTCAAGGTCTACCTGTATGATTTCACCATATCTGAGTATCATCAATGTACTATTATTTATGTTTTTCTTTAAAATGGCTATTTGTTGAAATACACAAATTGATAGGATGCTTGTAACAAGTGCTTCTCAAGTGACGCAAATCTAAATGCACTGCAAGTTCTGTCATCATCAATTTATGCTTTCTTAGTCTCTGAAAACACATACATTTGTGTCACTTGAGAAGGCTTTTCTTTCTTTAATCCCATGAAATCAGAAGTATAACATGTAGTTATATTTTTCTGATATTCATATCGCCTTACAAAAAAGCTGCCTACTGTAATAGCTTAAAAAATGAGTATTTCTATCCTGAAAATGGCAAAATAGTATTACCACCAAACATACAAAAGAAACTTCAGTGAGTCTCAAATGTTACAACCCATTTTAGAAATCACAGGATAAAAAAGAATACCTGACAACAAGTTTAAAAGATATTTTAAAAGGCATCCAAGATAGTTCTATTAAAGTCTGTATTTAGCTTACTGAGTCATCTGGTACTGATAGCTGCAGATACCTATTTGCGTACTTAAATTCTAATCCTGTGAACACCGCAATTAATAAGAATCTCTATGTTCAGTATCAGAGGTTTTTCATCATGCATATGGAACAATTTGGTATGTTAGAAAAAAAGTTGAGGATTATTTGCTTATTTTTAAATGAAAATATCTTGTTTCTCAGTCAGGCATATGGCACACAAAAACTTTGCCTACAAAATTGAAAGCTCCTTTTCTATTGCAATATTGCAATAAGCACTGTAACCATCACAGGATGTGTTCAAAATCATGCTTTTTAAGTAAATATTAAAATAAAGTTCACAGAAGCACATGGTAAAGAGAAAAAAAGTAATACTGGGTGCAGTGGTACATGCCTGCAGTCCCAGTCACTAGGGAGGATGAGGTGGAAGGATCACTCAAGTCCAGGAGTTCAAGGCCAGCCTGGGCAGTTTCATGAGACCCTATCTCTTAAAACAGAGGTAGGAGAGAAATAAAGATAATGGGAAACATACTATATCAGCATAATAATGTCAACTGAAATACATGGAAGGGCAGTCTTTCATTCTGAAGATACACCTTTCCTACTTTATCTTTTGGTATTAAAATGTCCTCTCTTTTATTAAAATAATTTTTTGGGGGAGTAATTTTACAAAATGTCCTTAGCAGCATAAAACCTGGTAACCCTATATTAAAATGTAAATGATTGGTAAAATTCACTTAAAAAACAAAATGGTGTAAAAATTGAGGGCACTTCTGTGGTTTTAGTGAAACAACTGATATTAACCTGGCATGTCCAATTCAAAACCCAAAGAAATACTTTACTTTAGTCAGGTGCTTAATTAATTGTATTGTTAAAAAGTTTCAGAAAAAAAAATTGTCAGTTTCTTTGAAACTAAAGCAATGAGTTAGTAAGTAACTGTGAAAATTTGGGTTACTTTCTGCCTAACTTATGAGTAAGAAAAACAAACTCAAACACCTACATGAACTTGTAATAAAGAGGAAACTTGGCCGGGCGCGGTGGCTCACGTGGTCAGGAGATCAAGACCATCCTGGCTAACACGGTGAAACCCCATCTCTACTAAAAATGCAAAAAATTAGCTGGGCGTGGTGGCGGGTGCCTGTAGTCCAAGCTACTTGGGAGGTTGAGGCAGGAGAATGGCGTGAACCTGGGAGGCGGAGCTTGCAGTGAGCCGAGATCGCGCCACTGCACTCCAGCCTGGGCGACTAAGCGAGACTCCGTCTCAAAAAAAAAAAAAAAAAAAAAAAAAAAAAAGAGGAAACTTGCCAAAAGGCAATTACCTACTTTTATTAGGAAACTTCAAATTTGGGTAAAATATAATGAGAAAACAAATTTCACTAACTTCCCTTTTCTTCAAGAAATAGCTTTTTGGAGAAAGAAAGAACAACTACCACAAATGAAATGACAAAGATGGTTCATTTCCAACTGAGTGATACTGTTCCTCATATATTTTTCCACTGGAGATAATGATGAATTAAAGAAATGGACTTCAGATGTATTTCCTTTTAGTTTGTGTTCTATCAATGATGATAAATGATAAAATATAATTTCACTGACTTATAAGCTAACAGCTGGGTTATTAGGCAGTTTGATACAAATGCCTAAGACCTCCTGGTATGTTCAGGATCACTTCCACAAAAGATGAAGTCACTTGTAGCATCACTTCCACAAAAGATGAAGTCAGTTTTGGAGATACTTGGGCATGTGTTACAATGTATCACTATGATAAAATTTATAACATCTTTATATGTCAAAACAAAGGTCAGAGATTACTTAAACATGAAAGCTATCTTTTGACTATAATTGAACAAAAAGTTAAAACTACTAAGCTAATAAACCTGCTTCAAACATGTAAAGCTTTAAATATTAAAATGTAACTCTCTCCCCTTCATTCTATAATTATGATATAGCTTTGGTGTTTGTCCATAAGAGTACGATTTTGAGAACAAAACTCCAATCAGGAATTACAGGGGCATAACAGACTGTTGAACCTGTACTGACCTGAGAACTTCATCTAGTAAGTGATTTTGGTTTACAATTTACCTAATTCAATAAAAAGAAGTGTGCAGGAAGGGTTGGTACAGGGATCAAGTCAATTGAAGATCTGGTTAACTCACTTTGTTTATAACTAGATTTAAAATAAACATCCTAAAATTAAATACAATTTAAAATGTTTTCTGTTGTTTGTGATTCTAGTAAAATTTTTAATATTAGAAATTAATTACAGTGCCATATCTTAGAGACATAAACGTTACTAAAGCTTATATAGATTTCATCAATCTATTATATGTAGACATTTCAAATGTGTTTAAGATAAACTAAAATATAAGACATTTTGGACATTTGTTTAGAAATATGTTAGAATTTAAACCTTTGAGTAATGTCTAACTAATTAAGTGCCCAAGAATAAAAGAATGATTATATACAGGGCTAATAGACTTCATTCTGAAAAACAGTATGTAATGCTATTTTTTAATGTAAATAACAAATTTTAAGAAAAAAATTAAAATCTGAGAAAAACTTTTTAAAAATCTAAACAAAAGTTTTAGGTTAAAATAGTATTTAAATGTAGTTATCATTAAATTTAAATGGCAAAGCAAAATCTCAAAACTCTACAAGCTCTCCAAGTGATAGCCTCTGTAACTCTGGGCAAATCACTAAACTTCTCTCAAAATCAGTTTGCATTTATTATATAGTTTTGAAAGTAATAAATAAAAATGGATTATGTGAGAAATAGTCAATATATAAGAGGAAAGCCACCGTCACTAAAAGTGATTCAGGTTGAGTGTCAATGCTTGGAACCAGAAGTGTTTCAAATTTCGGATTTTCAAATTTTGGGACATCTACATACACATAATGAAGTATCTTGTAGATGGGAACCAAGTTTAAACACAAAATTCATGTATGTTTCATATACGCCCCATACACATAGCCCAGAGTTAATTTTATACAATACTTATAATACCTTTGTGCGTTAAACAAAGTTTTGACTGCAACCTGTCATGAGGTCAGGTGTGGAATTTTCTACTTGTGGCACTGTGTAGGCACTCAAAAAGTTTTGTATTTTGGATCACTTTGGATTAGGGATACTCGGCCTGTAGCACTTTTTTAGTACAATTTAATAAGCAGAATTATGGCAACAATGGCCATTATCCATATGTTTAAAGACTACACATATTTCTTTACTTTTTGTGTACTTAAATTCTAATCCCGTGAACACCGCAATTAATAAGAATCTCTATGTTCAATATCAGAGGTTTTTCATCATGCATATGGATCAATTTGGTATGTTAGAAAAAAAGTTGAGGATTATTTGTTTATTTTTAAACGAAAATATCTTGTTTCTCAGCCATCTGGCACACAAAAACTTTGCCATAGGTTTAAAGACTACACATATTTCTTGAGATGAATTACAATATGTGACAGAGACATTTACTGTTCACCAAACAACCATGTGCTTCCCACATGTCCCAGACACTTTCCAGCAGGGTAAGGTAACTAGTTCTGGTTACTAGGCTGTGAGTGACTGAATGACCTGGGTGTCATTTCATGGCTGAAATATTTAACAGCCAACAGAAGACCCTCTAGCGCTTTATTTCCATGTGGTGGTCACCGTGGAGGCCTAATGTTCCAGGTGTACAGATATACGCTGTTAGAAATTCCATCAGTATGATTTCTTGAGCTATTGTATGGAGTACATCTATTCCCTGACAAACTGTTGGATAGGTAATGTGAGCAAGAATAAACCCTAGTTGTATTAAATAACTGGGATTATATCCTATTCTAATACAGAGTTTATTAATAATAGATTATACAAATAATTTATTCTGGTCCATTTACTTAGTAAGTTTGCCTGCAAAGAGAAGAACCCCAGGATAAACCAGCTGCTATACAGTGAATGCTATTTTGTCTTAACAATTTCCCATAATTAATAGAGAAAAGCACAAACATGTAATAAATACAATTGTATTCAACCTCTAATATACTACCATATGCAAAAATAGATTAAGAAAACCAGGCTGGGCACAGTGGCTCACACCTGAAATTCCAGCACTTTGGGAGGCTGAGACAGAAGGACTGCTTGAGCCCAGGAGTTCAAGACCAGAAAAATTGGGAGTTTCTCCACAGAAAAATTAGTCAGCTGTGCTGGCATACATCTGTAGTCCCAACTATTCAGGAGGCTGAGACGGGTGGATGGCTTGAGCCCAGGGAGTAGAAGATGCAGTAAGCTGTAATCATGCCCCTGCATGTCAGCCTGGGAGACAGAGCAAGACAGTCTGTCTCAAAAAAAAGAAAAAAAAAAAGAAAAAAAGAAAGAGAAAAAGAAGGAAATAAGAAAACTACGCACTTTTATAAAAATACATATTTTCATAATAAGATGCACTTACAATGCAAACCACATTTGCTTTATCACTTTACATGTACTTTTTTTCCCGTGTGCTGAACCACTGGAGTTGTTGCATTATGGCACTTTACCCTACGTAAAAGGACATTCTCCTATACAACAATAAATTATCACACTTTAACATTGTTACTATTATCTAAAATACAATCCATATTCAAATTTCTCCAATTATTCCAATAATTTCCTCTAAAAAGATTATCTGGAATCAATCAAATCAGGTTGCATTTGGTTATCATGTCTCTTTTAGTCTCCTTTAATGTTGAACAATTCCACCACCTATATTTTTAATATTTCAAGATAGACATTGTTGAAGACATTTTAACGCCAATTGTTTTTCACAGTGTTCCTCAATTTGGATTGCTTTATTTCCCCCCATGATTAAATTCAGGTTGAAAGACACTGTTTCTATAATAAAAACAATAATAGAAAGTAAACCATAACAAATAATTGGCTAAAGGAAACACCAGAGAAAACAGTGAAGAAAAGGTTTTAAAAATCAACAATACGATGGGCGCGGTGGCTCAGGTCTGTAATCCCAGTACTTTGGGAGGCCGAGGCGGGTGGATCACCTGAGGTCAGGAGTTTGAGACCAGCCTGACCAACATGGAGAAATCCTGTCTCTACTAAAACACAAAATTAGCTGGGCATAGTGGTGCATGCCCGTAATCCCAGCTACTTGGGAGGCAGAGGCAGGAGAACTGCTTGAATCTGGGAGGCGGAGGTTGCAGAGAGCCGAGATTGTGCCAGTGTACTCCAGCCTGGGCAACAAGAGCGAAACTCCGTCTCAAAAAAAAAAAAAAAAAAAAAGGCTAGCGGGGGGGCAAAACNAGAAAACAGTGAAGAAAAGGTTTTAAAAATCAACAATACGATGGGCGCGGTGGCTCAGGTCTGTAATCCCAGTACTTTGGGAGGCCGAGGCGGGTGGATCACCTGAGGTCAGGAGTTTGAGACCAGCCTGACCAACATGGAGAAATCCTGTCTCTACTAAAAACACAAAATTAGCTGGGCATAGTGGTGCATGCCCGTAATCCCAGCTACTTGGGAGGCAGAGGCAGGAGAACTGCTTGAATCTGGGAGGCGGAGGTTGCAGAGAGCCGAGATTGTGCCAGTGTACTCCAGCCTGGGCAACAAGAGCGAAACTCCGTCTCAAAAAAAAAAAAAAAAAAAAAGGCTAGCGTGGTGGCTAACACCTGTAATCTCAACACTTTGAGAGGCCAAGGCGGGCGGATCACGAGGTCAAGAGATCAAGACCATCCTGGCTAACACAGTGAAACCCCGTCTCTACTAAAAATACAAAAAATTTAGCCGGGCGCAGTGGTGGGCGCCTGCAGTCCCAGCTACTGGGGAGGCTGAGGCAGGAGAATGGTGTAAACCTGGGAGGCGGAGCTTGCAGTGAGCCGAGACCACACCACTGCACTCCAGCCTGGGTGACAGAGTGAGATTCTGTCTCAAAAAATAAAAATCAGTCATACATGTTCTCTAGGACAAGCTCTAGCCACTCTTACTCTGAATCTATATGCTGATGATTCTAAGACTTGATCTCTCCGTAAACCTGAGTCTTATATTACCAACTGACTGCTGGACATCTTCAACTGGCTCTCCTACAGACAATTCAATATCACCACGTTCAAAACTCATCTCAGCCACTAAAGTTACTGCTATTCTCCCTCCTCCCTATATTCCTTCTCCAACTTATGTGTCAGCACTTCATCCAATCTCTAAAGCCTCGTCAAGATGCTTCCATATGCCTTACTCCACATCAAATAAGGCACCAAGCCTATCAATTTTATCTATTTCTTAAATCCATTCTCTTTTAGCCTACTATACTGCATCTGTTGTAAGATCTTAGGATTTATTCTTTCCTAGATTGTTGCAATAACCTAATTGGGTTCCCATCTTCTAGTGTTACTGTCTGTACAGTTAGCTTCCTCATTGTATCAGACTATTTAAAACACGAATTTGATCAAATGACTCCCCTCTTAAAATTGTCTTCAAATGGCTCTCTTCAAGTACAGAAAAAGGTCAAACGCTTTGCATTACCTACAAGGTTTTGTAACATTCACTGCTTATCCACATCTCTACTCACTTCCAGATTTATACTAGCTCCTTCTTCAATACATTGCTTTCCTAATATCAGTTACTGGATATCAGCTTTATAATTTTTTGCTAATTTTTCTCTGTGGTAAAAGACATTTTAAAGGGGTAGAGGAGCAATGACATTTGAAGTTCATTAAATTTGCCTAGCAAACTTCACAATTAATAATACGATCAGGAAATATTTGCTAAGCCTCTATATTATGTGCAAGATGTTGTATTGAGTACTGTGAGAATACAAGAGGCGTGAGACATGTACTCTGCCCTAGGAAGAGTTTCTAGTATAGAATATAGATTTTTTTATAAGCACACACATAATTTATAGTACAATGTAGAAAATAACAAGGGTCATAAACAAGATTCAAGTAAGATCAGAAGAGGGACAAATTATTTCTAAATAGGAAAGGCCAGAAGGAAATCAGGGAATGTTTCCTAGAGGAAGTGGCAGTTTTCAGCCTTAAAGAGTATGAAAGATTTGGGCATGGGAGTGAAGGAAATAATCACTGCTACTGCCAACTCACTTTCTCTAAGGTAACTATTCCAAATTAGTTTTCTGCCCCTGCATATGAGAAATAAAAACACATTCCCTTAGTAACAATGACTCATTAAAACTGATTCTCAAGGGGAGAAAGGTAGTAAGTGGGATGCCATCTCAGAATGTGATGATTGTCACTTAGGAAAAACCTCTCCAGATGCTATGACCTCCCTACTACATCCTCCATATGGGAAATTGCTATCAAGGGGATACCTTACTAACTGACCAATTTCTAGCAGGTTTCTACAGATTTCTGCAGTCTTCATTCATACAATGCTAGTCTAGATATATTTTTTTAAATGATCTTTTCTCTTCTTTTTTTTTTTTTTTTT
>NW_016804526.1:368290-428272 GCF_001698545.2 Rhinopithecus bieti
CCGCCACCTCGCCCAGCTAGTTTTTTGTATTTTTTAGTAGAGATGGGGTTTCACTATGTTAGCCAGGATGGTCTCAATCTCCTGACTTCGTGATCCGCCCATCTCGGCCTCCCAAAGTGCTAGGATTACAGGCTTGAGCCACCGCGCCCAGCCACATCTTTTCTCTTAATTCAACTGAGGATTTCTAAAAGATAAAAGACATGGAATAAAATAACCCCAAACTTAACAGATATTAGAAAAAGGGCAGACATCCTTACTCATTACACGATTCCTACCCTAAAACACAAATCACTATGCAGGCTTTTCCCATAAATATATCCATTTTAAATCTTGGCTACAATCTCTCTCGCTAGTTTTGTTAACACTCTCCCTTCTAGAAGAGTTGGGTCAGTGTGCAAGCTTATATAATCATTTAGCAATAGATCATCAGTACTGAAACACAATAGTATCAGCTCCTATATCTCCCTTTACCTTCTTACTCCACCACTAAAAAAAAAAGGTAAGATAAAACATAATTTATTATAGAGTAAAGAGGTACAAATTGCTAAAGCAGTATTTTCATTGAGGGATACTCTACACAGCTGGAAATACTTAAGCTGAAAAGAGACCACCTTCACAGGCTACTGTAATAATCTAGGTATGAAGTGAACTAGGATAAAGACAGGAAGAACAATAAAGATATACGGAAAAGATGTGCAAGTTGGACCCAACAACTGAAGATGACATGGGAGCAAAGACAGAGAAACAGTTAAAACATGACAAATTCTGACCTAAGGTGCCCATGATGATAGTGCTGCTTATCGCCCCATTAGTTACTAGATCCTTTTCAAAATATCTTTGGGTAGGGATTCAAGAGGTAAGGTTTACTACAAGTGCAATTGTGCAGTCTAAAGGAAGAAATGAAGGAAAATGATGGGAGGATCAATCATGTTCTAGAAAACAAAGTATTATTCCCTTTTCAACCTTTGAAAGCCTTGGTTATACTTTTTCATTTATTTTTTTAAACAATATAGGAAGTCACCTTCCAGGTCTTACTTATCCACACACACATGTTATTTCAAAACTGAAGATGATACTAATCATACTGTTCTTTTTTTTTTTTTTTTTTCAGACAGAGCCTCACTCTGTCACCAGGCTGGAATGCAGTGGTGCAATCTCTGCTCACTGCAACCTACGCCTCCCAGGTTCAAGTGATTCTCCTGCCTCAGCCTCCTGAGTAGCTGGGACTACAGGCGTATACCACCACGTCCAGCTAATTTTTGTATTTTTAGTACAGACGGGGTTTCACCACGTTGGCCAGGATGGTCTCAATCTCTTGACCTTGTGATCTGCCCACCTCGGCCTCCCAAAATGCTGGGATCACAGGCGTGAGCCACCGTGCATGGCCCATACTGTTCTTTTTTTTCCTTTAATAGTCATTGTTTGTTAAAAATTTATTCAGGACATAGAGTCCCAGTTCCTTTTAAATAAAAGACGTATAACATGTACTATATGCCCATTTAACCTTTTCTCTATTTATAATATTCTTTTAGGTAGGTGGGGTTTTATTGTTCTTGGTTAATTCGTTCTTTTTTTTCCTAGCTTTTATTATTTTTGCGATTACCAATAATACTGCAAATGAACATCCTGGCAAATAAATTTTCATGCCCTCCAAGATTTCTATAGGCTTGATTCCTAGAAGTGGGGTTAACGAGAAATGTGCAATTTAAAATTTTGATTCAAACAGTAGTGCAAAATTACCCTCCAAAAACACCGTAGCAAGTCCTCTCCTGAATTTCATCAATCTTGGAACAAAATAAGATTCAAAGATCTTATATTAGTTTCCCGAATATACTAAACTCTAATCCTTTTTATTCATGTCCAATGTGAAGCTTTTACCTAACCACTATGACATGAAATTAACCTATTTTAGAACAAGCTAACTAGCATTCTTCAAAGGACTAGATCAATTCTCAACAGAAGGTACCTGCTCACCAATCCCATGTGAGGGCGTTTCTAGTACTCATTCCTGAGGGTTGCAACTGGCAGTAATGAGTGGGACACAAAATCACAGGGCAGTCCAGCACAAGAAGTGTCTTGTCCAAAATGCCAACAGCTCTCACCCAACATGTGGCTGGGAAATACTAAACTAGATAATTAGGGTATGCTGTTTGGTTTCAGTTTTAAGAAGTCCGGAAAGACAGTCAATAAGGTTTAAGTGGAGACACATCATTTCAGATGAAGATATACATAAAATAATAGCTCTGTGAAGTATTTACAATATTAAATGTTATGTTCATGTAACATGGTATATGTTATATGTTCCTTTACCTTGTTCCTTAGGTAAGACTTCAAGTTTCTATAGGACCTGCACCTGAAAAATTACTTCTGAAAGTCTCTGCTGAAACTTTTTACTACTGTGGCTTACTGGTACAGACCATTTCTCTTTTTGCTTTCCAAGATCTAATGCACATGTCTGGCAGTGGCTGTGCTATTTTGGATACAATTTTGGACACTGAAGAGAAGAAACTGAAACCACAACTTACAGATTTCTTTTAATGCCTAAAGTTCTCCACTCATTTCTGAAATAATATCTTTAAGTCCTTCTATTTCTTAAAATCATAATTTCCTTGTGGTCCCAATTCTATGTTCCCTGTATGACAACTAGCTATTGTATCACATACAGGTGAATTCAATAAATTTTGAATAAGTAGTTGACTTTAGTACTAGGAAAGTTAAAACCAAATCTCAAGACTTGTTTCTAATTTAGGAAAATTCTATAGAATTAGTCCAAAGAGGGTTAAAAACAAACAAAAAAGCATAAACATCCAAAATATGCAAAATGTGGTTCACTTACTTGATAGAGGGCTCTCATATGTAAAGTCAACTTTGGTTATTTGCTTTTTTTAAGTTAAAAAAGACTTAAAGAATGTTTAAGCAAACACTAAAGCACTCTGTAATCTCATCTCTTTATCCTCAAAAAATTTTCCCAAAAGATTGTCTTTCAGCATGTAAGCATGTTACATAGTAACAGATGGAGTGTGTATATTTTTGTATTCGATTGCCATTAAATATTTATGAATCTTTGTGTTAACCGCATTACCTTTCAAAAGGATGCATACTACTACCAGAAATGAACAAATATATTGGTTTTGCTGTGCCTTGTCAGCATTGGTTGTTAGCTCTAAAATACTTCTTTTTGGGAAAGACAGATACCTACTTGGCTACATTTTTTTTTTTAACTACTGTGTAAAGCCGTTTACTATTTTACTAAAGCTGTATTTGATTTATTCTTTCCAGTTGTTCATTTACCATTTTTCACTTGTGTGAATTATTCTTTGCCCATCTTGATGATTTGCATTTAAATTGTGAAGTATTTATCTAGTTTAGTTATTATTACCTTTCAGACCTTTTCCTCAGTGGCATTTCTGAGAAGACTAAGGTTTTTAAATTTGTACTGTAAAGGTAACATATGCACATTATAAATATTTTGGACTGCTGATAAAAGGAGAAAGTGCCTGTTATAATCCTGTAACCCTAATGCAACTACTGTATGCTCTGATATTTTCTTCTGGTTGTTTCTAAGTAAATACATTTTAGTTTCAGTCATATTACTCCCACAATGTTTTGCTTTCTTTACTTAAGGTGGGAAAATGCATATAATACTCCTGAAGCTATAACTTTAGTTCCTTTTAGAGCTTTAATCTTCACTTGGAGTCTTAAACTTATAATTAAATATTATCTTATTTCTGGTGTCTACATAACTTCTATTTTTCTTCTTTTTGCTTATCTGAATTTTCCATAATGAACATGTATTACAGTCTTGCAGGGGTGTTGTGAAGATTAAGTGAGAAAAAATATATGGGACTCACCTAACAAAATATCTTATACAATTATAAGACCAAGAACAAAGCAGTTCTTTTTGAATAAAGACATCACAACAACTAAGTCTATATAGGAAATTTAGCAGTCTAGAACCTTGCTGAGAGCATAACATCACGTTTGGGTTTGTTAGAAATGCAGACTCTCAGACCCTACTCCAGATCTACTGGTTCACAATCACCATTTAACAAGATGTGGAGTAAGAATCTCAGAGCATTGCTTTTAAAACTTGGCTATATATTCACCTGGAAAAACCAAACAAGTATGATGGGATCAGAAGTGGAATCCACATTCTACTAGTCACCACCTGAGCAAAGAAATACACCTGTGCAAAGACAGCACTACGTTGAAAAATTCAGTCAAGTCTGAAGTTACACTGTAGTGTATCTTTAGGGGCTGGGAGGAAGAAACTCGTATTTCTTGTGGATCTGTTTTCCCACATCAAGACAGTGCTTAACAACAATAATTCCCCTTGAGGAACATATAGATTAAAGTTCTAGAAAATATTAAAAATCTAGCATTCTTCAATTTGGTGCCCTTTTCTCCAATATTCAGATTTAGAAATCACTAAGTATTAATTATATATTCTACTGAAGATTTAATAAGATAACTAGACTTTGACAAAATGAAAGCTTAGATTGCAACAAAGTAAATTGTTTTACTTGGTCAAGGTAGTTAGAACAGTCTACACATTTGATTAAATTTTCACTTCACTTCGTTTTGCAAAGATTGTTTCGTCAACTATCTTAAGCAATAAGTAAAACAAAATCTGTCCTGTTAGCAGAAATAACTTCTAAAAGGCATTAGTAGTTTGATAGAAAAAAGGACATATCATTCTTAATGAAAAGACTAATAAAGGCAACAAAATGATTTTAACAAGATGATAAATTATGTAATCCCAGCAACCAAGATTATACTTAACACAAAATACATTCTTGTTAAAATTAATGTTAAAACAGAGTCCCAAAATAATCGTAATATTATTCGTATCAATGTCACTATTTAAAATTGTTGTGGGAGGTCTAAAAATGAAGTATTTCTTTATGCATCTTATGTATATTCATTACACGTTATATACTACATATTACATATTAGCTATATTAGACAATGATTATATATTTCATTCCCAGAAATAGTAGGGTTTTATTTTCGGGTTGCTCTCATCCACTGATTTATCATGATGTATTGATGTTTTGGATACTACTGCTTGAAATGACATTTTAATATGCAGTAAGCCATGTCTGTTTTTCCTTCCCCATTAACTTAGTTTTCAGAATTTTCTTTGACTTCCTTATTTTTTAGATAAATTGCAGAAATATTGCACCTAACATCTCACTGAAATTTTCATTGAAAATAAATTAAACCAATAAATAATTTATGAATAGGCATCTTCAAAATATTTTTTCTATCTTAAAGTTTTGAAGTTTTTGGTACATGTCACACACATTCCTCATTAAGACTGGTTCAGGAAGAAGTGCAAGGAAAAACTGCACAAGGGAAACTGCCTTACTCACACATGTAAAACTAAATTTAAGAAGGTAGTATATTCCATATCCAAAAGACCAATTCTGATCTTACAAGCAAACAGTAGTGTTTTCTGCTCAATCCCAAGTCCTAAATCATCAAATAACAATCCTCCATTAGTGGATCTCACTCAAACAGGAAAAAACTCCTGCATCAGAACCAACACAGAAATGAGAAATATATAGGAAGAGATGAACTGATCCCATGAACACACAGATTACAATAATATTATCTCTTAGTAAATTATTCAAATTCATTGTTTATTACCCCTTTCCAACTAACTGCTGACAAGCTACATATTTCTGTTCTTGACTAATCTTTTTTGGACAATTTACCCTCCATGCATTAAAAGTTGTAAAACAAACAGACAAACAAACCTCAACTTGCTTCCTGTACTTGTTTTTGTTGAATTTTTTCACTTTTGCATCACTGGAATTCTCATACTAATTCCATACTAAATGCACTGTGGTAGGCAGCCTTTAAGACAGCCTTCAATTACGCCATCCACCTTGTGTAATTCCCTCCTATTGTGTGTTTGCTTCTAACAAATACAGAATATGGCAAAAGTGTTGGCATGTCACTTCTGAGATTGGGTTACAAAAAGACTAGCTTCTCTTGTGGTACCCTCTCTTAGTCACTTTAAGGGAAGTCAGCTGCCATGTTGTGAGCTGCTTTAAGGTGAGACCCAGGTGGCAAGAAACTGAAGTATCCAGTCAACAGCTATAGGCAACCTATGGGTCACCAAGAGTCAAATGATTAAACTTGGAACAGATTCTCTGGCAGTCAAACCTTGTGATGACTGCAGCCTCCACTGACCCTAACTGTAAGAAGACTATAGCCTCCTGAGATACCATGAGTAAAAGGGCATTCAACTAAGCTGTACCCATATTCCTGGCCCATAGGAATAGTAAGATAATAAATATTTATTGCTCCAAACTGCTAAATTGTGGTGTAATTTGTTACATGGCAATATATAACTAACAGTTTTTTGTTTGTTTTTGAGAGGGAGTCTTGCTCTTGTCACCCAGGCTGGAGTGCAATGGCACAATCTCGACTCACTGCAAACTCCGCCTCCTGGTTTCAAGTGATTCTCCTGCCTCAGCCTCCCGAGTAGCTGGGATTACAGGCGCACGCCACCACACCTGGTTAATTTTTTGAATTTTTAGTAGAGATGGGGTTTCACCATGCTGGCCAGGCTGGGCTCAAACTCCTAATCTTGTGATCAGCCCACCTTGGCCTCCCAAAGTGCTAGGATTAGAGGTGTGAGCCAACGTGCCCAGCCCAGTTTTTAAGAATTCTTAAGAATCACTTTATTTACAGTACGCTACATATTTAACAAAATTCATCTTGCAGAAACATCCTATTTACGAGCACTTCTATTTATATTACCTCAACTGAACCTCATAAACAATCCTGTACGGTATGTGGTTTGTGTAACAGCACATATAATTCTGGCCTACACTCTACTTTAGGACTCTAGAATTTAATCTAATATATTCCTTTCTATATTCAAATTCTTAAAAACCTGTTTATTCCTATAAATCTGTCTGCTTATTTATGAACACATCTTTCACTGAATAGGTTCCTTCCTCCATTCTTACATTTTTTTCCCTAAAGGATAAGGATGTCAGAAAACATCTTAAAAAATACTAGCGGCAATCTTTGGATGGTGTAGTATCTCCTCAAATATTAATATTTCTTAAAGAATGCAGCCTTGAGAAATAGTGTTCATAAACTAAGAAGTAGCCTAAAATTACAAAGCAAATGACAGTAATTCAGAGAAGACAACGTTTAAAGTTCTCCACCATTTATCTACAAGTCTATTTTTAGCTTGTTTATATGAATTCATTCAGCCCAAACATTTAGTGAGCACCTACCAAGTGCCAGAAATCATACTTGATACTGACAATAACTAAGAAGAGTTAGATAAAGCCTACCACTGACCCCTCCCTGATCTATAAAGAATTCCCAGGCTACAGGAAGTAGATAATAACAATATGATAATAATAGGTATTACTAATACATTAAAGGTGAAAAAGAGGGACAAAATAATAAGAGCCACCTATAACAAACCCACAGCCAATATCACACTGAATGAGCAAAAGCTGGGAGCATTCCCCTTGAGAACTGGAACAAGACAAGGACGCCCTCTCTCAGTATTCCTATTCAACATAGTACTGGAAGCCCTAGCCAGAGCAATCAGGCAAGAGAAAGAAATACAAGGCATCTGAATAGGAAGAAAGGAAGTCAAACTATCTTTCCTCATAGATGATAATGATTCTAGTCCTAGAAAACCCCACAGTCTCTACTCAAGAGCTCCTAGATCTGAAAAACAATGTCAGCACAGTTTCAGGATACAAAACGAATGTGCAAAAATCAGTAGCATTTCTATAAACCAATAACGTCTAAGCTGAGAGTCAAATCAAGAATGTAATCCTATTAATAGCCACAAAGGAATAAGATACCTAGGAATACAGTTAATCAGGGATGTGAAAGATCTCTACAACAAGAATTAGAAAACACTGCTGAAAGAAATCAGTTTCCAAAAACAGATGGAAAAACATTCTGTGATCATGGATAGAAAGAATCAATATTGTTAAAATGGCTATATTGCCCAAAGCAATTTACAGATTCATTGCTATTCTTATCAAACTACCTGTGACAGTTTTCACAGAATTAGGACAAAAAAAAAAAAAAAAAAAAATTCTAAAATTCACATGGAACCAAAAAAGAGTCCGAATAGCCAAAGAAATCCCAAGCAAAAAGAACAGAGCCAGAGGCATCACACCATCCAACTTTAAACTATACTAAAAGGCTACAGTAACCAAAACAGCACAGTACTGGTACAAAAACTGATACACAGACAAATGGAACAGGTTAGAGAGCCCAGAAATAAAGCCACACACCTAAAACATCTAATCTCTGACAAAGCTGAAAATAACAAGCAATGGGGAAAGGACTCTCTATTCAATAATAACTGGCTAACCATATGCACAAGATTGAAACTGGACCTCTTCCTTTCACCACATGCAAAAATCAACCCAAGATGGATTAAAGACTGAAATTTAAAATTTAAACTATAAAACCCTAGAAGAAAACCTAGGAAAAACTCTTCTGGACATCAGCCCTGACAAAGATTTCATGATGAAGACTTCAAAAGCAATTGCAACAAAAATTGGCAAGTTGGATCTAATTAAACTAAAGAGGTTCGGTACAGCAAAAGAAACTATCAACATAGTGAACAGACAACCTACAGAACAGAAGAAAATATGTGCAAACAATGCATCCAACAAAGGTCTAATATCCAGAATCTGTAAGGAACCTAAACAAAGTGACAAGCGGAAAACAACTCTATTAAAAAATAAAAAAAAAACAGCAAAGGACTTGAACAGACACTTCTCAAAAGAAAACATACCTACCGCCAATAAGCATATCAAAAAATGTTCAACATCACTAATCATTAGAGAAACGCAAATCAAAACCACAATGAAATACCACTGCACACCAGTCAGAATGGCTAGTCTAAAAAGTCAAAAAAATAACACATGCTAGTGAGGCAATAGAGAAAAGGGAATGCTTATACACTGCTGGTGGGAATGTAAACTAGTTCAGCCACTGTGGAAAACAGTTCAGCAATTTCTCAAAGAACTTAGAATGGGCCGGGTGTGGTGACTCACCCCTGTAATTCCAGCCCTTTGGGAGGCAGAGGCAGGTTGATCACTTGAGGTCAGGAGTTCCAGACCAGCCTGACCAACATGGGGAAACCCCATCTCTACTAAAAATACAAAATTAGTTGGGTGTGGTGGCACATGCCTGTAATCCCTGCTATTTGGGAGGCTGAAGCAGGACAATTGCTTGAACCCAGCAGTTAGAGGTTGCAGTGAGCCAAGATTGTACCATTGCACTCCAGCTTGGGCAACAAGAGCAAATCTCCGACTCAAAAAAAAACAAAAAAACAAAAGGACTCAGAACAACCATGCAACCCAGCAATCCCACTGCTGAATATACACCCAAAGGAATATAAATCATTCTACCATAAAGACACATGGATGTGTATGTTCACTACAGCACTATTCACAATAGCAAAGACATGGAATCAACCTAGATGCCCACCAACAGTAGACTGAATAAAGAAAATATGGTACACATACACCATGGAATACTATGTGGCCATAAAAAAAGAATGAAACCATGTCCTTTGCAGCAACATGGAGGCAGCTGGAGGCCATTATCTTAAGCAAATACAGGAACAAAAATATCAAATACTGCATGTTATCTCTTGTAAGTGGAGCTAAACACAGAGTACAGATGGACACAAAGAAGGAAACAAGAGACACCAAAACCTATTTGAGTGTGGGAGAGGGGTGCAGATCAAAAACCACCTGTCAGGTACTATGCTTATTACCTGGGTCACAAAATAATCTTTACAACAAACCCCCTGTGACTCGCAATTTACCCTTATAACAAACCTGCACATGTACCCCCTGGAATCTAAAATAAAGGCTGGGGAAGAAAAGGAGTGGAGGTAGAAAAGGGAACAATAAATTCTGCCTAAAAGAGACAAGGAAGGCATCAAAGAAAAGATGGAATTACGCTGGAACTTGAAGAATGAACAGAAACTTACTAGGCTCCCTGCCAAGTGGTATTCCAAGGCAAAGGAAAAAAAAAAAAAATCATGCAATGTAAATGAAATTGGTATGGATTCCCTCCAGAAGACTTACAGGTAAAGCTAATGAATCAGCCTCTCACAACTTCATTTCTTTATTTAAAAAACAACAACAACAACAACAAAAACCGAGCATATGCTGGCTGGGTGCTGTGCTTGGTACTAGAATTGGAATTAAAGAAATAAACATACTAAGTCCCTGACCTCAAGGAGGTCAGGAGTCTAACTAAACTCAAGGAGAGCAACATTCATTCTTTTTTTTTTTTTTTTTTTTTTTTTTTTGAGACGGAGTCTCGCTCTGTCACCCGGGCTGGGAGTGCCAGTGGCCGGATCTCAGCTCACCGCAAGCCGTCCGCCTCCCGGGCTTTACCACCATTCTCCTGCCTCAGCCTACCGAGGTAGCTGGGACTACAGGCGCCAGCCACCTCGCCCGGCTAGCTTTTTGTATTTTTTTTTTTATTTTAGAAATGGGGGTTTCACCGTTTTGGCCAGGATGGTCTCGAATCCCGGACCTCGTGATCCACCCGTCTCGGCCTCCCAAAGTGCTGGGATTACAGGCTTGAGCCACCGCGCCCGGCCCACACATTCATTCTAATTATGCTGACTTTGAATTGCTGTGGGACTTCCTTCTCTCATCCCTTGAGCAAGTCACATTCTTTGTAAGCATCAGTTTCCTAATTTGTAAAGTGGAGATAATATTATAGCTAGACAGTCCCCCTTGGTAACCTGAGGGGATTGGCTCCAGGATCTCTGCAGATACGAAATTCATGGATGCTAAAGTCTCTAATTTAAAATGGTGTAGCATTTGCATATAAAATGCACATCTTCCTGTATACTTTACATCATCAATAGAATACTTATAATACCAAATACAATGTAAATGCTAGTTTTTATACTGCACTTTAAAATTTTTTGTATTGTTTTTATATTGGTTTCTTTTCCTGAATATTTCCAATCTGTGTTTGGTTGAATCTGCAAATGTATGACTCCCAAATATGAAGGGCTGATTATACCTTAAGAACTGTAGTGAAGATTAAATAATGCCAAATAGTCAAAATAGTGAGCTCATGATAAATATTGGCCATCATTGCTATTAATATAATCATCATCATCATCACTAAGAATAAGGCAATTAAAGGCTTTAGTGAAGATTTTTTCTATTTTCTAAATCATAAGGAAGGAACAGAAAAGACTTTTCTGTTTAACTCCTTCTAGATTCTATAAACAAACTGTAAGAAGTGATAATTTGATTATCGACTCAGGCATTAAGTACCCCTAGTCTGTCATAAAGTCCAAGAACAGTATACTGAAAACAACACCTGATTCATCAGCAGGCAAATCTCTATATAACACAGGACTGATTTTTGAGTACTAGCAGGTTTTTAACTCTGTGTATATACACGTACTTTAAGAAGCAATAGTCACCAACTCAAGCAGAAAAGCTTCAATAATTCACTTTGGGGCTAAAATACAAAAGAGGCAAGCATGTCTCCTAACACCAAATTTAGAAAGCAATCCTTTGGAATCAGTCAGTTATTTTAAACCTATTTAAAACTTCACTTTTGAAAGGGCACAACAGCCAAAGTTCTGAATGCTTCAAGCTGAATTTCCTTTTACAAAATCCTACTGCTCACCAGGTCAACAAACCAAACTCAATACAACGGTCTGCACCGAATATGAGATTCCCAAAGAAAGGTATAAAATAAAGACAGCAAATGACATAAAAATTCCACAGAGATGCAATTAAAGATACAATACATATTAATTTTTAAGTACATAAGACAATCACATTACACTTTTTTTTAACGCAGGCAAGACTTAATGCAAAACACAAGTCTTCAACATAGAGAAAACTTAAGAGTTATTAAGTTTTCTTCAACATTGACCCATCCGTCTCTTTAAACTGTAACTTTTTGTCCTAAAACTATTTAAGGGGTTCTCCCATGACTGTCTCTTTCAGTGAATCTATTTGCTTCTGAACCCAAAACCAGATTTCATGAGTTTCAAGACTCCATTTCCCAAAGTGAGAATCAAAGACATTTTGGAAATCACAATTGGGAAATACAGCAGCATTACATCAAAAGGCAAATGTTTTGTTTGATTTCCCAAAGAAAAGACTTGAGAGTTTTCTGAAATAAAATCAAAATCCAGTTTTAAAATTCTGCTTTAAATCTTATTTAATACAATTTAAAAATCCAAGGAATATTATTTATTATATAATCCACCTAGGAATAAGTTCAAATGTAGTGGACAAGCAATATAGTACACCAATTAAAAGTTCACGACTAAATTAAAAAGAAAAGTTTAAGACTAAGTTTTAGAATCAGAAAAACAGGCCAGGTGTGGTGGCTCACGCCTGTACCCAGCACTTTGGGAGGCTGAGGTGTGCGGATCACCTGAGGTCAAGAGTTTGAGACCAGCCTGACCAACATGGAGAAACTCCATCTCTGCTAAAAATACAAAACTGGCTGGGCGTGATGGCGCATGTCTGTAATCCCAGCTATTCGGGAGGCTGAGGCAGGAGAATCACTTGAACCTGGGAGGCAGAGGTTGCGGTGAGCAGAGATCGCGCCATTGAACTCCAGCCTGGGCAACAAGAGCGAAACTTCATCTCAAAAAAAAAAAAAAAAAAAAAAAATCAGAAAACATAGGTTTGATTTCTTCTTCCTCTTGTTTCAAGCTGTGTAAGCTTAGGCAAATTATTTAACTTCCTAAGCCTCAATTGTCTCAAAAATATCTATCTCATGGGTTTCTTCAAGAGTATTAAATATGATGATGAATAAGACATTAAGGCATTTGACGAATTTTTTTTTAAAGGCAGGATTACACTACCCTTCTCGATATCTATTTTAATACTTAAAGGTCAGTGATAGGAACAATATTAATGATAATAGAGGATACAACTTATTAAACAAGCATACTTTCAACACTTCATTTATTTATCCTTATTGATCAACAAAATACAAAAGCTAGCTAGATTTTTACTCTTTATTTCTCTAACTCCTAGTAAGTTTGGGCATCTTTTTATATGTGTATTTGACATTTTAGGTTTGATTCTGACATTAAAAAACTCAGAAGCTGGAACTTGAGGAATAATACTGTAATCTGTTATCATTTTTTCTCTCTTGTTCCTAATCAATAAATTTATTTAAATCATTATATTATCTGTATTAACAAAATTCAAATTATTAATCTTACTTTATTTTGTTTCTTCCCCCCCGCTTTTTTTTTTTTTTCCCTGTATGACTCAAGCTTTCCAGATGCACTACTGAAAATCACTTACTGACTAGTGGAGTAAAGGCTTCAGAAATTACTGACCAGTAGAATTTATTTTGCATCCCTATATACACATTGTTAGCAGGCATTTATTTATTTCTGCAACAAATACTAAAGATGCCTTACTACAGGTAAATTTATTGCTTTAACTACTGAACCACAGTCCTCAAATTTTTAATCCTATGCTACAGCCAGAGCACTAAATGAAAATGTTGACATCGTTTTTAGTGGACATAGTTTTTCTTCTGAGTTGTCTAATCTTACTTTTCATATGTGCACAACTTTGTTTAAGTCACAAAAATAGCAGGGATGAGCAAATAATAAATTGCTTTCTTATAACACTGTTGACATGTATTGTTTGGAAAACTGGAGGAGGGTATGATGAACCAAACTGAAGAACATAAAACTGTCCCTAGAAAGAAGAGCATGAGTTAGAATTAATAAGTTCAGCAAGGTTGCAGGATACAAGATTAATGTGTAAAAATCAACTGTACTTCCATACCCTAGCAGTGAACAATCTGGAAAATAAAATTAAGAAAGCAATTCCAGGCCAGGCGCGGTGGCTCACGCTTGTGATCCCAGCACTTTGGGAGGCGGAGGAGGTGGATCACGAAGTCAGGAGTTCAAGACCAGCCTGGCCAACATAGTGAAACCCCATCTCTACTTAAGAAAAACAAAAAATTAGCCAGGTGTGCTGGTGTATGCCTGTAATCCCAGCTACTCGGGAGGCTAAGGCAGGAGAATCACTTGAACCTGGGAGGTGGAGGTTGCAGTGAGCCAAGATCGTGCCATTGCACTCCAGTCCAGGCGACAGTGCAAGACTCTGTCTCAAAAAAAAAGGAAAAGAAAAAAAAGGCAATTCCATTTACAAAAGCATTAAAAAGAATACAATGCATACGAACAAATTTAACAAAAGAAATGCAATATTTTTACATTTAAATCTATAAAACACTGGCCAGGTGTGGTGGGTCAAGCCTGTAATCCCAGCACTTTGGGAGGCTAAGGCAGGAGGATCACTTGAGGCCAGGAGTTCGAGACCAGCCTGGCCAAAATGGTGAAACCCTGCCTCTACTAAAAATACCAAAATTAGCCAGGCATGGTGGTACAGGACTGTAATCCCAGCTACTCAAAGGCTGAGGAACAATAGTCGCTTGAACCAGGGAGGCAGAGGTTACAGTGAGCCAAGATCATGCCACTGCTCTCCAGCTTGAGCCATAGAGTGAGTCTGTCTCAAAACAAACAAACAAATAAAACACTAAAGGACATTAGGGCATTAAAAAAATGGAATGTTTTCCCATGCTCTTGGATTGTTAAGACTTAATATTATTGTAAAGGCAATACTCCCCAAACTCATCTATAGATTTAATACAACCCCTATCAAAATTGCAGCTGCTTATTTTGCAGAAAATGACAAACATCCTAAACTTCATATGAAAATGAGAGATCCAGAATAGTCAAAACAATCTTGAAAAAGAACAAAGTTGGAGAACTCACACATCCCACTTTCAAACCTTACTACAAAGCCACAGTAATCAAGACAGTATAGTACTGGCATAAGGATAGACATATGGACTGATAGAATAAAATTGAGAGCCAAAAATAAACTCTTAAATTTACATTCAACTGATTTTTGAAAGGGATGCCAAGACCATTCAATGGGAAAGGATAGTCTTTTCAACAAACCGTAATGGACAATTGGATAGACACATGCATAATAATGAAGCTGGATCCCTACCTCATACCTTACGCAAAAAATTGACTCAAAATGGATCAGAGTATTACATGTAAGCGCTAAAAGTAAACATAGGTGTAACTTTTCCTGTCCTTGGATTAGGCGATGGTTTCTTATGACACCCAAAGCATAAAAAACCAAAGGAAAACAACAGAGATCTTTAAACTTAAAAATGTATGTACTTTGAAGGACACTATCAAGAAAGTGAAAAGACAATCCACAGAATGGGAGCAAATATTTGCAAACCACATATCTGATAAGGAACTTGTATCTAGAATATGTCTAACAACTTACAATTCAACAATAAAAAGGCAGATAACCCAGTTTAAAAATGGGCAAAAGATTTGGATGAATGTTGCTCCAAAGAAGATACATAAATGACCAATAAAAGGGTGTTTAATATCATCAGTCATTAGGAAAATGCAAATCAAAGCCACACAGAGATACCACTTCACACCCCTATAAGACCAATACAATCAGACAGACAATAACAAGTGTTGGCGAGGATGTAAAGACAGTCTAACCTTCATACATTGCTACTACAAATGTAAAATCATGCGCCTCTTTGGAAAACAGTCTGACAGCTCCTCAGAGTTAAACATAGTTACCATATGACCTAAAAATTTTACTCCTATGTACCTACTTGGGAGAAGTAAAAACATATTCTTACAGAAACTTTCAAATGAATGTTTATAACAGCATTATTCATAATAGCCAAAAGTTGAAAACAATCCATGCATCCATCAAGTGTCAAAGCAAAATTAAAATGTGGTATATCCATACAATGGAATATATTCAGTCCTAAAAAGAAATGAAGTACTGATACATGCTGCAATATAGATGAGCAAGTAAAAGAAGGCAGACACAAAAGGGCACATTATTTGATTCCACTTATACGAATACAGAAATCCATAGCAACAGAAGGTAAATTAATGTTTGCCAAGCACTGACTGGAGACAACAGGGTGTGACCACTAATGGAAACGTTTTTTGGGGGGTGATGAAAATGCTGTGAAACTAGAAAGTAATGATGAATGCATAACTTTGTGAATATACTAAAAATCTCTCAGTTTTACACTTTAAAAGGGTGAATTTTAGTTTATAAGAGTGTGAGGTATTTTTCAAACCTCTTCAAACCAGTCCAGAAGAGCTACACCAGTTATCAGCAAACACTTGCTACAAGCCTGTTGCAGATAAGACACCAAGCACCACAGGCGGACTGTGTCCTCTAAGAGTTCATAATCTGATTGAGAAGACAAATAAGGTGAAAATAAAACAAACTTTAGCTTGATATACAGTAAGAAAATGTGACAAGTTAACATATAATTCCTGTAACTCCTACACACAGTGTACTGCTAGAAGAGGAAAAGATCATGTGAACTGGGGCAGGAGAAAAGGTGGAAAGAATTTTAAGCTTGAAAATAATCCACAGGATAGAGATATGCCACCTCCCCCCAGTGGGGGGAAAAAAAACATAAGATCATGATAGAAAGAAAGTATGATTTGGATAGATGGACAAAAAAGGAGGTAAATGTTTTGATTAAAAGGTGCAAGGCAGGAAAATACAAAACAAGTTATCAAAACAGAGTTATCAAAGTGCATACGATATACTTGTATATATGAATGTATTATATGTACACATATATTTTTATATACATGTATTTTTCAATGCACATACATGACAGTATAGTACAATACCATTGAAGACATAATTAACTTTAGATATTAGACAAAAGTTAAACTTCTCGTATAAGTACAGTTATTTTTTGGGATACTTCACTTTATCTGGGGTATATAGCTAAGTTGTATTAGTAAGGAATACTTATCATATTTCAATATCAGATGAACTTGAGCTAATTTGATTACTTTTTCTTTGCTTCTTATCAAATACCTTCCTTCCTAATAATATATTAGAAATGTTACAAATTAGCAGATTTTCATTTGGAAATATATTTGAGAAGGATATATTTTCCATCAAATCAGTAGAAAGGCAGCTATGAACTAATAAAGAAGAAATATTTGCTGAGGACTTAGTATAAACATACAGTCATGGTTTATATTTTTAAGTAGTGTATTTCTAACATATAGAAGATTAAATATGACTTTTGAGCAAACTTTTAAAATATAAGACACCTTTTGGAACAGATAGGTCAGTCAGTTCACAATTTCTAATTTTACTTGAAGTACTGCTGCTAGGTTGTACTGAATTTTTTCTACCAAATTCATTTATACTATCTCCTACCCTAACTTCTTTCCTCAATTCTACGTCCTCTCTAGTATTCAGCAACTCCTCCCCCATTCTTCAGAACTAAACACATCTCACCATTCTATCATCTTTTAAAAAAAAAAATCGAATTCACTAACTCTG
Organism: Rhinopithecus bieti; assembly: GCF_001698545.2. Lineage (NCBI taxonomy): Eukaryota > Metazoa > Chordata > Mammalia > Primates > Cercopithecidae > Rhinopithecus > Rhinopithecus bieti. The sequence goes on from NW_016804526.1 coordinate 385,717, forward strand.
CTCACATGATTCCTTGCTCCTTTATGCCTCACAGATGATGTTTTTATAGAATACAAAAAAGAGAGGGATCTTTTAGGTAGCCATGTAAAATTCAGGAGGGAGACTCAAAAGAAAGTCCACATCAAATATCTAATACTCATTGCTGAGTACATCACAGTTATTCAATTAATTCTTACTGAATGACTGAGAAGTCTAATGGAACACAGTTAAAAGAGAAACTTAAAAACTTATCTTTCATCTCCAAAAAAGGATTAAAGTTTGAAAAAAAATACTTAGGTGATTTTGATATGCTACCTCTTAAGCCAAAAAACAAAATGAAGTACATTTGTTTAAGTATACTTAGAACCTTGGAAAGTACTAATTTTCATTTTGGCAGTATGTCACCTGGTCAGTTATTTTGGATACATCAGTTTGACTGCTTTATAACTGTTCCTGCATATAACAATTCTGAAAAGCTACTGCCATTTTAAGAATTATTTTAAAAGCAGCCCTTTAATTATATTTGTAAAGACAATCCCCTCATGAACAAAGTAACACAGTTCTCACTACAAGATTTCATTATAGTATATGTATGGATTTAGTATAAAACTAACTGAAGGGGCAGTCTTCAGATGAGGTTGGATAAACAAATACACCAGAAAGGCCCTAAGAGAGCTTTGCACAATAGAAAATAGTTATTAAAGAACATTCATTATGTTATTCTAAGCTCACAATAATATAGTCAATATACTGGAAAACAAGGCCTTAAAAAGAAATAGTATTATCTTCTAGTACTTTAATCAAGTAAGATTATAATCCACTATGCTACTTTTAACCCTGATTTAACACTGGAGAGATCTTCTAGGTCAGCTGTAAAAGTCATTTCCAAATAACCATTAGTATAATTTGACCAAGCCACTAAATTTTTCAATATCCATTCCTTCTAAAATGTGAAAGGTGATACAGGCTTTGGTAGACTATATTTTTACTCACAGGCAGCCAAAATTGAATTAACTTATATTCTACTCTCATATGCCCATAATTATGAAATTATTGGGAATCAAGGATATATCTCTGACTGTTTTCATTCTCTCTTACCCAATCTACCTACACAGAATCACTAAACTATAACCAGACTAACTCCTTAGTATTTGTTATGGGTTTCCTTCGCTACACTCTCCCTACCTTAATTGAGGACCTCAACTCCTACTGGCCTCCTGAGCCTCCCTTTTCCTGACTACTATCCAAAAATTCTTTTACATATGCATAAAACATACTCCATTACTGAATAACTTCCTGGTTTCTTGTCTTTAAAATAAAACACAGAATTCTTAGTAAGGCATATCCATTCCTTCATAATCTGTAGCCTGCCCCCTCTCTGTAGTTTCAAACCTTTTTGGCATGCCCCTTTTCCAGCCTATGTTCTAATAATCTAAGCCATCATCAGTTTCCAAAAATCAAATTGTTGGCCCAGATTCTCCAGTATGACTAAGAGCCTTCAAAACTTAGTTTGCATACCTACTAACCATCACATCTAGGAGGGCTCCTGACTTACTGCCTCACTACACTAGTCTAAATTAGGTGACCACCCCTACCACCAGTGCTCCAACTGCACCTTGTTTATCTTGATCATAGCACTTAGATATTGTAACATAATCTCTGTTTACCTGTCTATAAACCATATAAAATGGGTGGGCTGAAGTCTTTTATTTCATCATCTGCAATGCCTAATAGCTCCAGAGAAAACACATAGGAATCACTCAGTATTTGACGAACAAGAGAATGAGTATGAGATCATGACCATGTTCACATCACACTGGGTATTTCATATTTCAAATATTAAGACTAAGTAATGGGTCTTAACTAGACACTGACTTTTCTTTTCACTACGTGCCAATCTACAATATCCTTACCACTTTATTTCTGCAGAAAGCACTTTCTTGCTTTGTTCTGACTAGTCCATGAAATCTCCAAAGCTGAGAACCTCTTCAGTTTACAGTTGAAGACATGGACTTGGCTTAAGAATTGGCCTAAACGTCACTTGGCTAATAGCAGTTTAGATCCCATGCTAATTTTACTATATAATACCTCGAAATGATATACACAGTTTGAAAAGTCACAATTGTTTATTCATCAAGAGGTTAAAAAATATAGTAAAGGGACCACAAGCACAATAGTGGGAAAAGGGAGCACTTAAATGACTTAATTATATTCATAGGAAGTGTGTATTCTATATGAAAAATACAATGAATCTACTGAATTAAGATGTGAATGAAAATAAAGATTATAGCAGAATAAAAGCAGTTTTGGAAATATATATTAAGGGCCATAAAAATATTCAAATCTTTTGGCCCAACTTCCACTTACAGCATTACTTCCACTTAAGAGATTCTACTCTAAGCGAATGAAGCCCCTACAGGGGGAAAATCCTGTACATATAAAGATGTTCACTGACTCATTATTTATATTAAAAAAAAAAAAGCAAAAGCAAAAAATACGCAAGAATAGAATGACTAAATTATAGCTCATCCACTGACAAAATACTGGGCAACATTTTAAAGAATTACAAACACGGCTGGGCGCGGTTGCTCAAGCCTGTAATCCTAGCACTTTGGGAGGCCGAGACGGGCGGATCACGAGGTCAGGAGATCGAGACCATCCTGGCTAACACAGTGAAACCCCGTCTCTACTGAAAAAACACAAAAAACTAGCCGGGCGAGGTGGCGGGCGCCTGTAGTCCCAGCTACTCGGGAGGCTGAGGCAGGAGAATGGCGTAAACCCGGGAGGCGGAGATTGCAGTGAGCTGAGATCCGGCCACTGCACTCTAGCCTGGGCGACAGAGCGAGACTCCGTCTCAAAAAAAAAAAAAAAAAAAAAAAAAAAAAAAAAAGAATTACAAAACACTATATAGAAAATCAGGAAAATCTTTATGATCCAGTGTTAAAAGAGGAATAAATTTATAGCATGAATAAGTGTATTTAACCATAATTACATTCATTATACATATTTTTATGTAAAAACTTAATAGGAAACTTAGTAGGAAAAACATAAAATTTGATACTTTTCCCATTTCCCAAATAGCATGTAGTTCGTTTTTTCACATTGGTTCTACAATTGAAAAAAAATTAAGAGAAGTCTTCAACTTTGAAGCTCTTGAAAACTTTTAAGTTCTAAATTCCACAGTTTAAGCTTAACATATCAGAAAACTATACGTAGTTTCGGCTTCCAAGAAAACTAAAGGAATGGATTGTTACTGGATTATAAAATTTTTATGAGACACACTAAAACTGTGGTGTTTATCTTCCAGTTTAAAATATCAGAATCATAAGAACCATATGATAATCAGAGTAGATGGCAATGTGGCTCAACAGCTAGGTAACTAATTATTAGAGATTCACATACTCAACTTCATCCTGGGACAGTTACAAGCTTATTGCAAATTACATGTGATTTTAAAGTCTAGTTTTTAGACACCCGCATATGAACACTGAGGACAGTGCAGTGGCACCCTGACACATACTAAGAAACACTAGTAACTGGAAAGATTGAAGAACTGTAAGAAAAACCTCTTTCCCAACAACACCTCCCAGTTCTTAATATGAGTATCTGGATTACGCAGATCACTTCAGCCCCAAGCCTACAATTGCTTCTTTAGCAGTGAACATGGGCGTCTAGAAATAGAGCCAGAGTGGAAATAAGAGTAGAAAGAACTCAAAACACTTTTGTATATAGATCTTTCTCTTATTCAACTAAACAAACCTTATTGTCTAGATAAAAATAGTTAACTAAATTACACCAATTCTTCGCTGTCAATGTTGTCCACCATTTCTGGGTTTCATGTTTTCTTTCCTCTATAAAACTTGCTCAGTATTTAGCAAGTCTCACCCATCTTCTGTCACTCTAATTAGTCCTATATCCCCAAATTGAAATATATTCAAATTCATTTATTCAACAATCGTTTGAGTGCTTACTATGTGCAAGCCACCAAAGGGATCCAATGACTACCAAACTGGGTCTCCCTTCAGTCTTTGTAAACTGCCTTTAGATTGATTCTATTCATTCCAAAATATGGTACTTGGCACTAGAGCAAAATATAGCACATAGTTTCTTTAGTTATAAACTCTAGATATAACGAAGAAATGCTTGCTTTGTTTTTCAAAGCAGCGTTACATTTTTAAATGTCCTTTACAAAAGATGCGCTCAGGATTATTTAAACTAATAATTTCAAGCAGACCCTTTGGCTCAAACTGTGGGCTGGAGGGGCAATTTCTTATTTTAAGGAAGAAATATCATAAGGTTATACAAAACCATGAACATTAATTTCCAAACTCAGAAACAAGTAATACTGTTACAACATATCTAACTCCTGTCATTAAAATATGTGCATGCCTAGCACCTGAATGCTATCATATCCCACAGCATTTCTTTAGTTTTCTGTTGTTTGAAATAAAAGTGAAAATGTTATTTAAGTAAGCTCGTTTCCACAATATAGGAAAGTAAATTCAAAAGCCTTTCCTTTAACTTTCCTTATACATTCCCATTTTCTCCTCTACCTTGCTCCAAAACACATAAACACAAAGTCTTGAAATAAATATACATCTCCATGAAATGCAGTATTCTAAAAGCAAGAATGGAAAGATAAAAAAATGAGTTCAAGTCTTCCAGCTGATAAACTGGGCTGTAAGTCAAAAGCCCTAAATTTTAGACATAACAGAACAGTCACATTTAGGCTATATAGTGTCACTGTTACTAAAGATTACACCTTAATTTTAAATACCAGAGCCCAAGCAGAGAAGCAAAAAGTATCCAATAGTAAATACATATTACTTTCACAATTACCTCTAAATCTTTCTTAAAATACTAGAAGTTATTAAATCTGACAAAACTGTATGTTCAGGCCCACTCACAGAATCAAAACATTGGGGGAGGGGTAGATTCAAGGGATATTCAGGGAAGTGTTACAAATGTCAGAACTGGGTGAACAACTGAACTGGAAGTATGGTAAAGAAGTGTCAAGGATTATCCCGCATTTCTACTTTAGGCAAATGAGTTGATAGTGAAAACATTAACCTACTTCATGTATTTTTTAAGAATAGTTTTCTTTCTCTGGGTGACAGGTCAGAGTAAGGAAGAATTAAGGAATGAGTTCAGACTTACATACTTTGGAATTTCTGTTATTTGTGGGACATCAGGAGGCACCTGGTAGACAGCTGAATCTGGCTCAGAAGAGAAATACATTCTGAGATAGATTTGTGAGTCGTCATTATACAGGTAGCATGTAACAAATCATGTGAATAAATAAGATCAACAGGAAGGGAGAACAGAAATAAGTTTGAAGCACTTCCTGGAGAATACAAATATTTAAAGGGGTAGATAGAGGACAAAGACCTAGCAAAAGACTTAGCAAATGGGAGGTCAAAGACATAAGGAAACAAGAAGAGAATATCCCAGAGATTAAGCTGTTTCAAAAAGGAAGGGGTTGGGGGAAAGGTGGTCGAATAAAATGTCCAGAAAACGATTCTTTTCTCATTATCTGTCCCCAAGTTTCATAGAAGAGCACTGCTTTTCTAACTTTAATCATTGGAAGAGAGGCTGTGACTGTTACTCACTATAATCTATGCCCTATTTTTAGTACAAACTTACAAACACTAAACCTAAAGCAAATGTAAACTCAAGTTTTTGGTGTTATTGCACCATCTCTCATTTTTTATTCTAGTTTCTACGTGCTATATGTTCAAAATGCAAGATGCTACCTATTTTAATTATGATGAAAAAGAGAGTAGGTCTGTTTCACCTGCCGGGTAGAGCATTAAACAGCATTTACCAATATAAATAAATGCCATATAATGATGTCAATTAGACTAGATTTGGGGGTGAGGGGTAAAAACAGGCAAGTAAAATTTGGGAGGCGAGGGGTAAAAATGAGCAACTAAAATGTTCAATAAGGCAGCTGCCAAAATCTGAGAGAAATATCTACAACTGTTCAAAGTACTACTTTTTGATAATACTCTTTCATAAGGGCATCACCAAAGTTAACAATTTTACACTTCAGTCATTGACAAACTACCGATACATAGAACATGAATGAATCTCAGAAGATTTCTGCTAAATTAAAAAAAAGACATAAAGGGCTATATATAATTCCATTTTTATGTTCTAGAAAAGGAAAAACTATAGAGACAGAAACCAGATCTAGTTGCCTTGGGCTGCAGTAGGGGCAGGAAACTGATTACAAAGGGACACATGGGAACTTCTGGGGGTAACGGAAATACTTTGATTGTGGTGGTGGTGTTAAGACTGTGTATGTTTGTCAAAACTCATCAAACTGTACACCCAAAAGACTGAGTTTTACTGTATAAATTATACCTCAACACACCTGACATATTAAAAAAAAATTTCAGTCATCAGATCAGTATTTTAACTGAATAGCATTTTTCTCCCCAATGACCTCTGAACGTTTTATTGGCCTCCTGCTCCCCAAAGGGTACTCTGCTTCTGCTGGCTTAATGTCTCAGAACTCTGTTGTCCACTGTCCAGTGGGTGGTGGTCTTTTGGATAGTTTGCATCAAGTTGCTGCTGTACAGGGCATCACCAAGATTGAAGTCCTTGCCTTCTTCAAGCAGGCAGTGGTAGGTGGCACTCTCAGCCTCCAGCTTGATCTCAGTGTTCAGCAGGGCCTCGTACTCCTGGGTCTGGTGCTGCTCCTCTGCCTGGGTCTGTGCCAGCCCTGACTCCAGGTGCAGCAGGATTCTGTTGAGCTGCTCTATCTGCAGGGCATAGCAGGTCTCCACCTCCCTCAGGCTGTTCTCCAGAAGCTGGCCTTCAGATTTCTCATCGAATCCAGGTGGATCTCCAATGACTGGACCATATGTCTCAGCTCCATGAGTGTCATCTCAGCAGCTCCGACCTCCGCGGGCTGAGTGGTGACCACTGTGGTGCTCTTCTCAATCTGCTGAGACCAGTACTTGTCTAGCTCCTCTTGGTTCTTCTGAGCTAGCTCGTCATTTTGGGCCTGGATGTCTGCCATGATCTTGGCGAGGTCCTGAGATTTGGGGGCATCTACCTTCATGGTCAACCTAGAGCTGGCAAGCTGGGCTTGTAGGCCTTTTACTTCCTCTTCGTGGTTCTCCTTCATGAAGAGCAGCTGCTCCCTGAGAGCCTCGATGTCTGTCTCCAGCTACGGCCAAGTGACACTGGTGTCATCAATGACCTTGCAGAGCCCATGGATGTCGTTCTCTATAGACTGGCACATGGCCAGCTCTGTCTCATACTTGACTCTAAAGCAAGATGGGCATTGTCAATCTGCAGAACAATGCAGGCATTGTCCACAGTATTTGTAAAGATCCGAGCCCTCAGATCCTCGATGGTCTTGAAATAATGGGCCCCAGTCTCTGACCTGGGGTCCCTTCTTATCCAGGTGCTCCCAGATGTTGCTTTCCAGCCTCTGGTTCTTCGTCTCCAGGCTCCTTCCTCACTTTGTCCAGGTAGGAGGCCAGGTTCAGGCTTAGGAGGGTCTCCTTGTTCTGGATGCTTCCCATTCCTGCCAGACTCCGGGCCATCCACTTGGCCAGGCCCCTGGACCCCAAGCTGCTGCGGAAGCTGGTGGAGCAGGACACGGAGATCCGGGAACCAGAGCCCCTGGCACCTGCATAGACGCTGGCTGCACTGCTGACCAGTCAGGCGCCATAGTTGGGTGGCTGGACGGAGCCCAGGAACCGGTAGTTGATGGAGAAGGTGGAGCAAGTGGTGAAGCTCATGCTGTCCAGGGAGGAGAGCGAGAGGACAGGACTCAGGCTTTGCTGACCCTGAATAGCATTTTTTACGTGCTGTAACGTATTTCTCATTAGTTAACTTATCTGATTATATATAATACTTAAATTGGCAAAACAAAAACTAAAATAAATCCAAAGACTAAAACAAAAAAGTATTTAGATACTTCACCTCTTGCAATACTCCAGTATCTTACTGGATACTGAACTGAACAAATCAGTTCAAAAAATCAGAACAGAACAGAACAAAAAACGCTTCCCGTACTTCATGATCCTCACTAACAGTTTAAAAAGGAATGCTGCTTTAAATTTTTCTTCATGTTTATAAAGTTATGTATGTATTGTTAGGGATATATGTAAATAAAATATTCCTACCCCCAAAGCAAGAAGCCCTCAAGGACACAGCTCTACCTAAGAAAATTATATTTTGAAATTAAGAGAAACATACTTGCCATTCACTAATCTTAGATTTAAAAACATACCTTTAAGAAACACCATATGGCTCAATTCTAACTAAACAACAAATATATATTGAATACCTAAAACAGGAGCACCACTGTGATGATGTTATAGACATACAGATGAAGATAATACAAAATCTCTTTGCTTTCACAGAGCTGATGGTTTAGTATGGCTGACAAATATAGGAACAAATTATTTTATCAAGAGATACAAGTAAAAAACTGTACAAATGCTATGAAACGGAATGATCAGGGAAACTTTTGCAAAGGCAGTGCTTTTTCTCCTTAGAAAAAATTTCTGGTCCTTGAGCTGAAATTCTGAAAAGTAATATATGTCTATAGAAGAAAAGTGGGAACAATACACAAATAGATATTTTCATGGCTAATGTCAATGCTTTTCTACCAGCAATCTATTTTGAACTTATGCAGATCTCAGAATTTGAGGCCTCTGAAACTGCTCTGGGTTTCATCAGAGAAAGTAACACATTACAAGACCATCCACATTAACAACAAATACCTATATTAGCCACAGTATGTAAAATTTGCTTTGGGGAGATGAAATGGACATTGATAGTTAAAGGAAGAGATACATAGGAAAAGGGAAAGAGAAAACAGTAAAAAGATTAGTAGAGTTAAATAAAAGCATATGTCACGTGTGTCTTTCAGGATAACTTGAAGGTAAGCTTATGGAATAAATATTAGTTTCCGAATTCTTTTCTTAAAGGGGAAAGAATCAGTAGTTTTCAGGTCATGACATTTCAACTTTCAATCTTAGAGCTTTCTGAGGTATAAGCAGAATCCTAGGAAGACATTTTTTTCATGTACATCAATTTTAAAGAATAGTATTAATAATAAATAAATAAATAATAAATGATGTTATGCCTAACTTAACACCATGTAAAATTTCAACTTGGTCATTACCATAAAAAACACGAAATTACATAGCGCATACACTCAAATGATCAACGTCTTTAGCTGGAAACTGGCAACTCACAATCTGATTCAAATAAAGACAACTAAAGGCAGGTTTTAAAATACTGAAAGGGCTGACAAGTAGCAGTGTTGAGAAAACTCTGTAATGTACTTCCTTGCTAGGATTAAAGGACATTTTTGCTTTACAAATACCAAATTAAATATTATAAATATCAATCATAAAGACTAACATTTTAAAAGTAAATTATAGTCAGAATTTAATAATTTATTAGTGTTTTAGACATTGTTAGTTTTAATGTATCTAGAATAGTATTTTTCAATAATGCTTATATAAAAATAACTATGCATTTCATCTGCATAAGTGACCCAAATACGTTAATTCTAACAAAAGGAAATCCAGCATTTTAAAATTATGTCACAGTTTCTGAATTTCTCAGGATAAAAGTACATATATAATTATTTGAATAAATTAATATTGCTAATTTCTGAAAAGTTTTCTTTTCTGTCAAACAAACAAATACGTACAAAAGAGAACTCTAAAGGAATTTGGTATATCCATGTTAAGAGATATGTTACACATGTAAGATGGCAAAGCAATTTACCTACATGAATTATTTCAAAAATTTAATGCATTCTTGGGAATTTTTTTAATGCTTAACATTATTACTAAAAGTAACAAGAGTCACAATAAAATCATAAAAATACAGTTAATGTATAAATTAGCATGACTGATCATTTTTTAAAATTTCAGTATTGTTATAGACTGAGAATAGCTTTTGCCAAATTTTCTAAAGCTACCTATTCCACAGATGCCTACATTTAATATATTCCGCAGTACATGTATTTAAAAATCAATATCCTATTTATATGCATATTTGAATAAACAAACATTTTGTGTACCATACATAAAGTAACAAGGTGGTTAAAAAAAAAAAGACTATAATCAAATAATGAATCAGCTATAACTGACCAAAACATTTTAGAATTACTCTTGTAAGCCCCACAAGAAAAACAGTGTCACTAACTTCATAACCAAGACTACCCTTTCACCAAAAAATTGTTATAAATTTTGAAGAGCCAGGGTGGTAGAATGTAAAGAACAGAGGTTTTAGAATTAGATATATTTTAGCTGGAATCCTACTTCTAACACTTGCTAGATTTGCTACCCTGAACAAGTTTCTTAAACATGACGAACCTCAATTTCCTCTGTAAAAAGAGAACAGTATCACTCACTTCACTGAGTAGTTGGGTGGTTCAAATCATGATACACAGTATCGTTGTTAAGGCTTACGGGTAAAGTACAAACTCTGAAATCCTTTCTCCACTTTCTTGAACTTATTAGTTGTGTGACCTCGGGCTAGTCACGTAATCATTCCATATCTCAGTTTTCTCATACAACTAACTTCAACTTCATATTCAACTTTTCAATACCTTGAGGAACTGAAAAACTTTTTCCCTGGCACAGTTTCTGGCACATGGAAACATTCAATAATATTACGTATTACAAACATAAAGCACTCAGCATAGAGCCAGACACACAAAAAAAACCCTTACTAAATCTTAGTTTCCTAAACTAAGTTTCAAGTGATGCTGTACAGTATCTAAAACTCAAATTCACTCCAGAAAATAAAGATTTGTCATAAAGATGAAAAAAAGACTATTTCAAATGCGTTAAAGGTATTCACAAAAGGAATTCCTATAAGGTTGTATGTAATGGCAACAGTTCTGAAATAAGTGCACAAACTCCCAAGTTGAAGACTAACGATCAACATTCTCTGGCTATAAAAATACTGAAACTTTACAAAATGATCAGTCATACTAATTTATAGATTCAGCTACTATTCTACAATTGGTCATATACATTTCTATGAATGAAATGACTCTCTAAAGCTGAATTTTGTCTTTCTAACAACAGATGCTTTGACAAACAACTTCAACTCAATATAAAATACTTAAACTAAAAGCTTCACAGATTGCTTAACAAAAATTGTTTTAAATATAAGATGGTAAAGAGTTACTGATTTTTAAAAGTATTATATATACAGAATATATAGCCTGAATTCTATTTCAGCTTCTTTGCCTGAAGTACACAATTTTCTTGACTAAATGACTGGCAAGTATCAAATCAACCAACACCCAAAGGATAATATTAAAATTTCACTGAAACTAGATACATAGAATCCTGAATCCATAAGAACAAATGTAAATCAGACTGATCATTTACTAATTGTAGGACCATGGGCAGTTTTCTAAACCTTTCCAGCCTCAGTTTCCTCATCTGTAAATTGTAGATAATTATTGTTTCTACTTTTGGGCTTATTAAAAGATTAAATGAGATATTATGGGGACAGACTTAACTCCTGGCAAATAGTAAGTCCTCAAAATCTTATGTGACAAAATCTTAGCTGGCAATGCTACATCAAGAAATGATCTCTCCTAATGATATAACTCTGGGAATAGAAAAAAAATATGCCTTAAAACATAATGCAATTTGACAAAACTCAATTCAATAAAATTGATGACTCCAGATTTTACCACCAAAAAAAAAAAAAAAAAAAAATTCACACACAACTATCTAAAATTACTTTATAAGTTTATTTGGCGAAAAGTTCTAAGCCGCAAAAGTTATTCTACAGCCCAAATAAGAATGTACTACTTATTCTAAGTATAGGAATACTCTTTAAAATTTACAATGACTCGCCGCCATATTAAGAACATGGAAGATTTTAAACATCTTATTACATCACCCACACTAAAAATCCCATCTAATTAATCTCTACCCAGGCGAAAATACAACCAAGAACCGGTCATACATCTCTCTACACAGAAGAAAAAATCACTTTGGAAACTTTAGCAAATGGAAAAAGGTCACATATATACCAGGCAACACCAGAGCAAATACCTAGCTTCAAGCCCTTTCTAAGCAACATAATCTAAGAAAACACTAGTGGTGCAGGAATCCCCTTAATTACCCGCTGCTTTACTACAGTGAATCTACAACCAGATCAATAATACGCTCTAATTTAAGTGTGTCCAAGTAGTTTCATGCATTAAACGGAAATCATGCTGGTACCTTCTCTCACAGGGAACATATCAGACCTATTTTTAAATGAACTCAGTGTATCTTGAAAAGGGACTAGTTTAAAATACAAAGAAATATTATAATGACAACTGCTGAAAAAAGAAAAACTCGTGCCTAAAAAGTCCATCTTAAAATAATCTTTAAAGGCTATATATAGACATAAATTACCACCAACCTACCTAGTAATGCTTAGGATATTAAAATAAAGCATGTTCAACCTGAACAGTTAGACTTGTCAGGCTTCTATAAAGTTCCTAGGTCAGTTATTTCCTATTCATTTTTTACGGCAAGCAAATGTGATAAGACACGAATTAGAATTACATTTCCAAAAGGAATGTACTGGTTACCTCAGACTCCCTAATCACTTCAACATAAAACTGAAATCTTAATTTAAAATTTTAGAATTTCTCAAATTACTGCTTTCTTCCTAATAAGCACCAGAAAGGAGGATTAAATGAAATTTAAATAAAACTCCAAACTCTGGTTTTTATTTAATCCTTAGTATATTAATTGCTACATCTTATTTGAAAGTAAGAAATACCACAATGGGATATAACATGTAGAACCAGATATGTTAAACATATTTCTATTGACAGCTGATGATGGACCTGGATCCAAAATTAAATATTGCAAATAGTTGAAGAAGCCCTTAGAAAATACATTTCATGGGGTAGTCCTGGGTGCAAACAAAGAAAAATTTTTGCTATTGGTATGAGCTTTGCTCATATTCTGCAAATTAAATAATGATTACTACGATGAAGAACCTAATGTTAACTGCCATAGTAAAAAACTTTCACTTTTCATTCTCAGCTAAAAAGAATCCCAAGTAGACAGTTTTTTCTTTTTTTCAAGAATGGTGTAACTTTTAGCTTAAAAGCAAAAAATATTATAATGATCTCTACAACGGAGGCTTCGAAAAATGGTCTCAAATACTTCATAAACAAGTTGTGTGAATGACTTATTAGAAAGGAAGCTCCATATAACACTTCTCAAACACGGAAAATTATCTATTTAATGTCACTGTGATTTACTTTCATTATTTTACTTGAAATCTCTTTTCAAGTAACAAAAGTTATTGACAACTCTTCAGAGTCAAGAGAAACAATAAGCGACATTGTTGAATTTTCTTTAGGTGGTTTAGAAAAGTATTCTCCAAATAACTATAATTAACACCACACGAGGTTACTGGAACACTTCTGATTTGTTTCCTTTCACCGAATTTTAATTTTGTTTTTTAATGGAAATAGATCTGTTAGCCACTGGTGAATATTCCCAACAACAGAAGGGGAAGCAGACAGACTAACTCTCGTAAGAGGAAACAAACTATTCTCTCCAACTTAGGTTATCAGAGATTTGAAGTTCAAGTTCTTAAATTTTACAATTTGAACATTTTACACACATGATTTTCTCCTTTAACAAATCGACATATTTAATTGGGTTCACGACCAACAAAACATTTTTTTTAAATTTAAAGAAATGTTTACGCTATCATAATGAAAGCTATCACACAACCTATGTTACTCACAAATTACTAAATATGTAGAACTGGGAAAATAAGTTGGGAAGAACTAATTCACTATAACTTAATTCCAAAGTCTCAAGAAAAAAAAGAATCAATCACATAAACCCATCTCTAACACACTTATTCAAACATCTGCATAAGACAACCTCCAAAAATAAGTTGCTTCAGTTCATGAAAACTAAGCAAGCAGAACTCCTCTTTCCATTATCTTTAGTAAAAATATGTTTATCCCTTGATATACATCTTAGTATTTTAATTAAATAAAAGTTGTAGAGACAATCACAGGAATATATGAGGGCCTTTTAAACATTTATAATGAAGCCCTTACCACCCCCATTCCCAAAAAAGCAAGCCCTCTGCTTTCTTAAGATGTGAAGTGTTCCTCCCGTCTGCTTTCCCTCCCTGGCATGCCCCCCACTCGTACACCCCCCACCCGCAGTAGGCCTGAGGCCCCGTAGCAAACAGTGTCTAACAGGAGCAGGCAGCACAAAGACAGGAATGGGAGATTAGTGGGAGGGAGGGAGGCCGGGATTGGGGCTCAGCAGGAGCTTCAGGCTTTTTAAAATTCAAACTGCTCCCTGACCAATACAAATCACGGACACGCTACTGACTACTACACGGATTTATAGCATTAAAAACATGCCTAGTACGTGACAGCTATATTAACTTCATTCTTTTAAACATTTATCCGTACGTTTCCTGGAAATGTGAAACAATTTATTGTAAGCAGGACACTAAACTCAAAAATAACCTCCACAAAATAACTTATTCTACAGTGACAATAATTTAATGACACAAAAAATTTGAACCAATGTAACATACACTAGTAAAACAAGGGATTTCGCCAAGCAGGGCTGCTTCATTTTAACCAATGAAAGTTTTCCTTCAGCGAATATGAAACAAAGTATCAAAACGTGTAACCCAGGTACATTTTTCTAGCAATTTGCCTGATTGAGGAATTTTAAACTGGTGTTTCCCCCTTATACCAACCTACATTACGAATGCCTCCATAAACAAGCTCGAAACACTTAACTGACTCATGAACTAGAACTTGTCAAGTTAGAACTGATATTTTTCTCCAGCATTTACAGACACATTTGACCTATTAAAATGACACCTCTCTCATTACACAGTCAAACATCATGGCACAAACAGCCAATGACAATCCTGGGACCTCAAGAAGAACTGCCCTGACATGAAAGGATGGCACCTTCTACAATTTTTTAACCTCCCAAGGATTTTAAGTATAACTTAATTTCTTCTTTTTTTGAAAAAGAAAAGAAAATTGGTTTTACCCGTATCTCAGTACAATTCTCAGAACACTTAAAATTTTTTATCTTTGTATGCTCCTACACTTTTTGGTCAGGAAGTACCTGAGGTTTTTATGTATAGTCGTTTAAAACTGCCCTTACATAACGCATACAAATAGAAAGTGGCAGAGTAAACCTGTCAAGTACTTTATACTTGTCTTTGAATAAAAAGTCCATGTGTGACAACACACTGTCAAACAACAAGATAAAAGCTCTTGAGGAGGGGGAGATGTGCAGTGTCTACCACGGTATGGTTTTCTGTATTAAATATTCATGTATACGATTTAATTCTTTAAAAAAGAAAATGAGTCTTTATGAACTTTCCAACGTCCAAACAAGTTTTAGAAAGAGAAAGAATTACCACTGGATCCGCGTCTGAGTATTTACGTTTGTCCCACTAACTGAAACTACTTCCTCCCTTCATGGGGTCACAGGGGGAAGAAGGGGGGTTGTTTGTTTCACTGGGACGTTCCCCACTCCCGGACCGGGAAAGTTGTAAATATGGGGACGATCAGGGCACATTTGCTGTTAGTTGTATTGTTTCCGCCTGCTCACTAGCTACGGCTCCTCTCCCGGGCGAGGCCTGTCACCGACCAGCAGTCGCTCCGCTCAGCCCGGAGCTCTCCTAATCCCCGAGCTCAAGTAGATTCCGCTGGCCCGCGGCCTGCACTCTCCGCCGGGCCTACGCCTCCCCGGCCGCCCGGCAGGAGCCCAGTCCCCGCCACCGGAGCCGGCCGGGAGAGGGTACAAAACCACCGCCACCCAAGGCGGCTGCCACCAGAGAGGAGCGAACTCTAGACTCGCCTGTGGAAGAGACCTGGGGCCGCTAAGGAAACGGCGGGGAGGGGAGCGAGGAGGAGAGACGCTGAGGACCTGGCGCCGCCGCCGCCGCCGAAATAAAGAGCAGGAATTTACCTGGGCGAATCGGCGTCTGAATCCAAGGGGAGGCCGAGGCCGCTGTGGCGAGAGACTATAATCCGGGCCGGGAGGGGGGGTGGCTACGGCTCCTCTTCCGTCTCCTCAGTGCGGGGAACATGTAGAGCCGGGGGGAGACCAGCCGAGAAGACAAATCGTTGCTTCTTCTTCCTCCTCCTCCTCCTTCTCCCACATAGAAACACTCACAAACACCCGACCAGGGGCCCGAGCTACCGGGGGGGCATCGCCGCGGGCCCGGGAACCAATCCTCCTGTCGGCGGGGGCGTCCCTCCCTGCGGCTTGGTGGTGTCGGGTGAGTCGGTACCGACGGAGGGAGGAGGGGGGAGGGTGGGGGAAGGACCTGTGGTGTCCTCTCTCTCGTTCCGTCTCTCCCTCTCAGAACAAAAGCCGACGGAAGTGCAGCTCAGGATGACTCCCTCCGCCGGCGCCAAACACTACAACCACCCCCTCTTCCCCACTCCATCCGCCACCGCCGCCGCCCCGCCGCCGCGCCACTTGGGCTCGCGTCTTCGGCCGCGCCGCGCCTCGCCGCACCCGGGCCCAGCCGGGGCCAGCAGCCGGGCGGCGGCAGCTCTCCTCTACGCCCTTACCCTCAGGGCGGCTGTGGATGCTGCCAGTATTGTCGATGCTTCAGAGCGACGTTTTCCCTGCGACACAGGCGGGCCGGCTCTCCTCTGTCTTTATTTTCCTGGAGGCCGACGGGAGCGGGGCCCGAGTTCGGTGGTGGTCGTGAGCGTGGGGGGCACTGAAGCCCAGACGGGCTCGCAGGTCGCCGACGGCGGCCGCTGGAGGCCGCGCTGGCTGTCCCAGGTCGTCGTTAGCTTTAGGGAGCCGATCTCCGGGCGGCCCCACAGAGGACGCCAGCGATTCGACGGCGATGATGCCCGTTTTAAATGGTGTCCCTGCAGCTGGGTGGATGGATGGATCGTACACCTTTCGTTTTAGGAGCCGGGACCTTACGCCCTACTGCGTATTGTTTCTGCGGAGTAAGAACGCAACCCTTGGAGGTGAAGACGACTCTCGGCTGGATTGAATTGGAATCGTGTTTGTGATGCGTTTATTTCTGGAAATAGGCGATCTCCGCTGCTCTTGCTTTTTGTCAGCAGAGGTTTGGGTTCTTCTCTAACCGTCGGAATAAAGGCCTGTAGGCGACGCTGCGCGAGCGAGAAGGTGGCCCGCGGCAGCCCTGGCGCCCCCCTCTAGGTGTGGGTGGAGCCGACCGCGCGGGGAGAACTGCCGGCTACGACTCAGCCACCGGCGACTGCGGGCGACCCGCGGGCCTGCGGCCGGCTAATTTCAAACATCGTTTTCCTCTTTAGGTTTGGAACACTGAGGCGCTGGACAAGGCTGGAATACAAAATGTGATTATACGTACAGTACTATGCTTGTTGTAGTTTTTAAATTGTAAAACAAGAAGTAACTCTATCGTTCCACAGTTCTCTATTAAGTTTGTGTAAATTAAAAGGGGCTATTTTCGGTAAAAAGTGCAGTAGGTAAGCGGATTTTTATTCAACCGGGACGAAATTCTTGTTATGAATTGTGTTGTGTATTTGTGTGTGTACCAGTGCGCTAAAGTAAGTAGGAAAGCTTGCTTAGATTATTCCTTTTGTCTGGGGCGGTGGGGGGGCCAAGATCCTGTCACTCCTTTTCTTTAGGCCCTGCGAATGGCTTCACTTCTTGAGGGGAGTGAGCCAAATCCTTGATCGCGGCTGAAGTCCCCGCGCGCCTTTGGGGGTGGGGGCGGGCCTGCCCTGGCATCCTTGCGAGTAGGACTCTGCCCTCGTCGTTCCCTCTGCCAGGCTCTTCCCTGAGCGTCCATAGGGCTTGCTCCTTCACCTTCAGGATTTTGCTCACGTGTCACTTGGTGCTTCCGCCGCCACTTTTAAACTGAGCCCTAGCCCCGTTCTCATTTTATCCTTTGGACAGTCTACATATCCATACTTGTTTATCTTCTCTCTCCTTCCTCAGGGGAATGTAAGCTCTAAGAGGACAAGAGGTTGTGTTTTTCTGCACTGGTGTTACGGCCAGCGCCTAGAATGCCACACTAGATGCGTAGTATGTGGTGAATGAATGAATGACGATTATAAGGGCCTTGACACTCCCCCATTTCTGTCTTTAATATGTACTTATATGCTACGGAGAGCTTTTTAAAATATTTTTTTAAAGTTTATTACAGAATTCTATAAAAAGACATTGCTTCTAAACATTGGAAAGCCCTCTACAACACCAGAAACCCACAAACGCGGGATAAAATTTGTTTTAGGCTTCTGTAAATGGGCATGTCCGAGGATAGTGCATCAAATGATCATATCTGTACTGGGCCGATTATCTTTGCTCTCCTGAGTCTCAAACTGCATTCTTCATCTTGTCGTCCTCTGTCTTGCAAAATACATTAAAAATGAGAATTTCGTTGGCTCAGACCAAATCCAGCACTATTGGAAAAGTTCATTCAGCAAGTATTTATCGGGCACAAATGGGTATCAGGCACGGTAATTCAAAAGGTGTGTGTTTCTGAGGCTAGGAGGCCTTACATAAAGGATCACATATGGCTACTTTGGTTGCTACTCAGTTATGCTGTCAAGCAAAGCAAATGCTAGTGAGATTTATTTTTAGTTTTCTTCTGAAGAAAAGATTCAGTGAAAGCTGAGGTCAGGCTTAGTGTGGATATTTTAATTCACCATTGAGTTTGCTGTTTGCTTACACTTAAGGTAGCATTAGATATACTTAATCATGATTTTTGAGTATATAAAACGTGGGAAATTTTATTTCCTAGTGGCTGGAAAATAGGCTTTTAAATTAAAATAGGTAAATATATCAGTAAGCTAGAAGCTATGCAGTAAGGCTTTGGCTATGGTATTACAAATTTTCCTATTTCATGTATTGAATTTTTGGACAGGAAAAGATAGCCTTGATAGATATTTTATAACCATTAATACAATTAATTAAACATTGTTTAGTAAATCCAATAGTCTGTTCATTACTATTTTTCTCATTAATCTTCAGAACAGCTTTAAGTTAATACAGATGGCTCAGAATGTGTTTTTCACTCAGTTTCAAAATACTGTTATTTCAGTTCACTAATAGAAGCACAATTATCTTCCTGTCTGCTTTCTTAAATGTTACTGGTAAACTAGTAATTTTGCATGTCCAGGTAACTGCAGCTGCTATGGTCAATCTACTTTGGAAAGTCTTGGCATTACTGTGCCACTTAATTTAAAATTTTAAAGTTTTTTTAGTTTTTCCCCTTCTTATTGAGGACTTATTAGGTGCTAATTAGCTTTATGCTAGGCATCTCATACATGGTGGTGAATGAAAGCACAACACTGCCTTTGAGGGCTTTAACTTGTATATAGTTTATACCATTTTTTTTCCAGATTACAGAATCAAAGAAATTGTTTCAATGTATATCATAGTATTTCACTATTAAATCAAATGGTATTTTGCTTGCATAAATTTAAGTATGCAAGTAGAGATCTTACATAGAATCTGTTAATCTAATATTAGTGTTTTCTTCATTTCATTGTCTTGGGTTTTTTTTTTTCTTAATAATTATTTCTCCCAATATCATCCATTTGTTTCGCTCTTACATTTTTAAGTCTTTTATGTTCCAAATCAGGTGACTTACATCCTTGACTTGTCCATTGAGGACAGTCCAGTAACCCTTTATTCTGACTTTAAATTGCCTCCTTGCTTCAAGAACTGAGTTACATGACTCAGTTTTCTTTGCTAGGAATATTCCTGGATAGTCTCATAGGTATTCTTGATCAATGATTTGCAGAAGATTTGATTAAAAATTTTAAATGGATTTCAAGTATAAACTGTCTGTACCAAATGTCATCTCCAGGAATTTCTACAACTGAAAATTATGAATTGTTATTTTATTGAAGAATATTTATCTTTAAGATAAATGCAATTTGCTATAAAATGATAGAAATGAAAAATTTTAGAAAATCATTTTCTTCTCACTATTTTATGCCTGCCAGTTATCCTTTGTTAGTGATAAAATTGTCTCTTATGGGAACAAATTTGTTAAAGGTAGAAAAAAAAACTGGTAGTGTATGTATGTTTTATAGATTACTTTAGACGCTACCAAAATTATTTCACATTTAGAATAATTAAATTGCTTTTAGGATGATGGATGACTTAAACTGGTGAAGAGTTAATTAAGGATATTGATTTTTAGGGCAGAGCTACAAAATTATCAAATCACTTAACACTGTAAATATGTTCCTGTTTCAGGTTTTCAAAGTAAATATCTTAATCAAATTTGGAAATAGTATTTATGGAGTTTATTCAACATAGTTTATCTATTTTGTTAAAATTATAGAAACGAATAGTTCTTTTCCCATGGATGCCTTTTTTCATCTTGGCCTATTCTAGTCCTTTAAGAACAAGCTTTGTCCTTTCATTAATACTTCTCACCTATAATTACGAATTCTCTCTAAACTTGTAGATTTTATTATCCATGCCATCTATTTATAATCCTATGACACTCCTATATTGTTTATTATTTATTTGTTTATTTATTTTTTGAGATGGAGTCTCACTCCGTCTCCCAGACTGGAGTGCAGTGGCGCGATCCCAGCTCACTGCAAGCTCTGCCTCCCAGGTTCACGCCATGCTCCTGCCTCAGCCTCCCTAGTAGCTGGGACTATAGGCACCCACCACCACGCCTGGCTAATTTTTTGTACTTTTAGTAAAGACGGGGTTTCACCGTGTTAGCCAGGATGGTCTAGATCTCCTGACCTCGTGATCTGCCCACTTCGGCTGCCCAAAATGCTGGGATTATAGGCGTGAGCCACCGTGCCTGGCCTTATTGTTTATGTTTTTATGTATCTATGCCTTATGTTCCTAAATCAAAGTGATCAGTTCCATGTTATACTACAAGTTTCACTGTGTAATGCATAGAGAATTACACAGAGGGAAGGGCCTCAAAAAATGTACTTCTGAAATATTTAATGTAAAATTATTTAAGACCATAAAGTTTCATGAAAGCCTAATCTTCCTGGAACCTACACATACTCTGCATGTGAACCAGAGTTAAACTAGTCAAGTATTTTAATGCTGAACTAATCTGGAAAAACATCATTTAAAAAATGACTGTTTATGAAGGAAGAATACAAAATCTATTTAAAAACTTAAAACATCTAAAATAGGTATGAAGAGAGACTTATGGTGCTCATTTTAACAGCATTCTTGAGTAGATTAGCTTGTAGTCAAAGCATCTGCTCCAGACCAGTGTTTTAAACTGTGGATTATAGTACCACTATGGATCATGAAATTAATTTATTGCATTATGACTAGCATTTTTAATTTAAGATATAGAAAAGAATAGAAAATAGAAGAGTACATCACAGATGGTAAAGGTATGTGTTTTTAAGTAAACATTTGTTCATGTGTATATGTGCTAGGTTACCTTGTAAAATATATTCCCTATTGTGGGTTACAGGCCAAAATTGTGTTTGTTTTGTTTTAAAAGTCTACGCTTCAGATTTTCCTTAGAAAATGGGGAAAAAAGGAATGTTAGAAAGATCTGACTGCCTATGAACTAGTGAAGGATTTTAGAAGAAGTACTAGGATATTTTAGAGATCTGATACTGGTTTCAGAAAGGTAATCTTAAGGCAAAGGGTAGGCAATAAAGTATGTTGTTAGTAGAAATGTCAAATACGGTTAAAGTTGTGAGGAGGAATTATTTTCCTAGTGGACCTACATTTGTTGTGTGTAGATCTGTGACAATTATTGATCTGTTTTAGCACATTTTCCAATCTAAAATGTCCAGTACAGCACAATAATAAACATGGGGCAAAATATATGTTTGTTTCTATTTCTTCCCACTTTCCCTTCAATCTTAAAACAAGTGTTTATTAATAAGTCAGAGCAAAGCAGATTTCTATCTTTCACAGAGTAATTATCATAGGAATAAATGTACTCCCTGAAAATGGTGGAAACTCCTTTCTCCCTCCAAAAAACAAACTTTCAATAAGTGGTTTCTCTCTAGCCAAAGTAAGTAATTTCTTAAATAGGTAACTCTCATTTGCCATCCAACTCATTCTATATACTTAAGATTCTATGTACTTAAATAAATGTACTTACACTTGTGTACAGGATTTAAAAGGGGAAACTTAGGAAGAAAGGAATTGTGTACAGAATTTAAAAGGAGGCATTATATTGCATAAGTAGAATGAAAAGTAGCTAATCAGAAAGCAAATAAGGATTATATTATATGGAAATATTTTAATATAATTTAAATATTTCATTACTCTTTCACCTTATTTGCTATTTGGAGATTTCAGTATTGTGATTTGGGCAAGTCTATTTAAGAGAGCATTAATAAAAATTTTGTTTTTCAGGCATGTGATGCCAAGTCCGTTTCCATTATAGATAAGTAAGGCCTAGGTTGGTTAAAACCTTAGCTAAACACAAAATTTGCTAGAGAATCAACATATAAGAAGCTCTAACTCCAAGCTTATTCACCCCAAATATTTCATCAATGTAATGCATACCCTGTTGAACTAAGAAAGGAATTATATTACTAACCAGCAGAGGGAGCCAAGTCAATCATGAAAGGTAGGAGTATAAAGGAACATCATATGACTTCCTGTTTTGAATTTAACTGTACGGCCCCTGCTCACTTTTGAGTTTACCAAAAGGCAATCATAAGGAGAGAAAGGCGACCAATGTATCAAATAAGGATAGAGTGACAATTATAACTCAGAATTACCTTGCAGGAAATAAATTGGAAGAAAAATCAAATGTAGAAATATACAAGTGAAATGTCTCAGTGAAATGTTTCCATCTTATAACCCAAGATGGAAAAACCATGGAAAACAGTGCCTTAGTGCCATGATGAATGCTAGCCAAATGTAACAGTGAATATTTCCTAATAATTCCATTTTCGGCCGGGCGCGGTGGCTCAAGCCTGTAATCCCAGCACTTTGGGAGGCCGAGACGGGCGGATCACGAGGTCAGGAGATCGAGACCATCCTGGCTAACCCGGTGAAACCCCGTCTCTACTAAAAAATACAAAAAAAAATCTAGCCGGGCGAGGTGGCGGGCGCCTGTAGTCCCAGCTACTCGGGAAGCTGAGGCAGGAGAATGGCGTAAACCCGGGAGGCGGAGCTTGCAGTGAGCTGAGATCCGGCCACTGCACTCCAGCCTGGGCGACAGAGCGAGACTCCGTCTCAAAAAAAAAAAAATAATAATAATAATAATAATTCCATTTTCACTTAAAGTTGAAATTAGGCCATAAATAGACACATTTTAAAACTATAAAGTTGGTACAAATATCTAGATTGTACATCAAATTTATGTGCATTTAATCTAAGAAACAAGGGATAAAATTTAATAATTATTATAGTGAAGTAATAAGGACAAGATTTTTCAGTTTAAAATTAGAGAACAGAATTGTTTCCACTACTGTTTATTAACACAACAAAGTAATATCTGTGTTGTGAGAGATGTTTGGAGGAATCTAGTAGCTAAGTGATTATGTCAGCTTATTTAATTTTGTCTAAGAACTTTAAAATGCCTGATAGAATGGGTGCATATTGAATGAATAGATGTGATCTATTTATTATTTGAAGTAAAACTATAAGAGCTGAGGGTTAGCTAACTGCATCAAAATAAAAAATGTAAAACCCAAACATGTTTAGTTAAATAACCAAATGAATTAGCTAGTTTAGCCCCTTACTCGTTTCAAGGTTTGTGGAAACATACCATATATACTTTTATTCATGTGTTTATTCCTTCCAAAAATGTACTTCTTAAGCACTATCTCCATAGGACATGGAGCATATCTTCATTATTAAGTAGACAAACTTCTTAAATTTTGTTGGAAGATTTAATTTCATTGATATATGAACAGTCATACAAATTCAATATGCAACCAGTGATTTCAAGAAAGTGATTCATAGAAGCAAATCATTTATGGGACTAGACTGCCTTTGTAGGACTAACAAATTAGGCACAAGAATAGAAATTATAGTTTAATAGTCATGCAGCTGGAGGCTACAAGATTCTGACCCTCCTGAAACTGCTTCTAAGATCAGTGCTTGAGATATTCTGCAGACCCTTCACTTGATGGATCAGCTGGCATCACCCAGATCAATAAACTGGCTCTTCTGATCTTGTGGCCCTCCACCCAGGAAGTAACTGAGAGCAAGAGGACAGCTTCAATTCCCTATGATTTCATCTCTAACCCAACCAATCAGCACTCTGGATTCACTTGCCTTCCCCCACCCACCAAATTATCCTTAAAAACTGATCCCCAATGGGCAAGGAGACTGATTTGAGTTATAATAAAACTCCAATCCCCAGCCAAAAAAAAAGCAAATTATTTGATTTTGAGTACTAGAAAGTAGACTGTAAACTTCTTGAAGGGTATATTCTTTTATAATGCTATATTATCCTGGCATTATTTTATATATTGGCATCTGGCATCAAGTCCGTTAATCACAGTGATGATATCCAAGATGTACAGCTCATCAGTCCTAGAGACATTTTTTTGTTTAAGACAGAGTCTCACTCTGTCACCCAGGCTGGAGTGCAGTTGCACGATCTCCCCAGCCTTGGCCTGGGAAAGTGCTGGGATTACAGGCCTGAGCAAAGGCGTCCGGCCTAGAGACATTGTAATACCAAAGAAACCTCAGTGCAACCAGTGTTAGTACTTCTAATTATTTGTTTCCTTTACACACGAGTTGTGATGAATGTGGGCTATTAGAATTGCATAAACAGCCTAAGCTTTTAAATGTTTCCACCCATGAAAAATAGCTGTTATGAACTTAAAAAATTAAATTAATGAAGGGGCAATAGCTTTACCATGAACTTTTCTTTATTGATAAGCATAATAATGGGTTAACTCATGTCCAAGTCCAATAAAAACTAGTAACGTTGTCACCAAAGTCAACATTTCAGAATCTATGATATGTAGTATAGGTATTCCTGTTTTATCTAGTTTTCATTTAACAATCTAAAAGATTCTGGCCAGCACAGTGGCTCACGCCTGTAATCCCAGCACTTTGGGAGGCCGAGGCAGGCACATCATGAGGTCAGGAGATCGAGACCATCCTGGCTAACACAGTGAAACCCCGTCTCTAATAAAAATATAAAAAATTTAGCCGGGCGAGGTGGTGGGTGCTTGTAGTGCCAGCTACTAGGGAGGCTGAGGCAGGAGAATGGCGTGAACCCAGAAGGTGGAGCTTGCAGTGAGCCGAGATCGCTCCACTGCACTCCAGCCTGGGCAACAGAGAGAGACTCCATCTCAAAAAAAAAAAAAAAAAGAAGAAGATTCTGACTAACAATAAACTTAAAAACCAAACAAAGGCTGGTGAGAAAATAGCTCATGTCTTATTCTTATTCCAGAGTAAGGAATGGTGACAGATTAGGAAAAGCATCAAAAAAGTGACTTCCAGTGAACAAAATCAGGAGGTTTGAGTAAATAATTTCTCTTT
This sequence comes from Rhinopithecus bieti, assembly GCF_001698545.2. Classification (NCBI taxonomy): domain Eukaryota; kingdom Metazoa; phylum Chordata; class Mammalia; order Primates; family Cercopithecidae; genus Rhinopithecus; species Rhinopithecus bieti. The sequence continues at coordinate 411,159 of NW_016804526.1, forward strand.
TGCTAAAAAATTAAATATGAAAGTTTAGTCAGGAATTGGTACCCACACATGAATACTGCTTTTAACATTTTTCTTTAGACATTTGAAATATTTTATTTTCTCTTTTAAAAAAAAGGCACCAAAACCAAAATTTAATAGCAATGTTTCTGATTTATCAGCTTCTTTCCATCTTACACTGTCGAATTCTGTACTGCTTCTAAAGCACCTATAATTAACTCTACAAAAACTGTACAATTAACACTCAGCATTGCCTTCTTCCTAATTCTAACATCAACATTCATCAGCTTTCTCCAATACAGTCAAATGATTCCTTGTAATCATATCTAGCCAAATGATGTAACTTTTGCTTGATGTATGGGAAAATAGCTTACATTATGAATTTAGAAGACCTATAGTAGTATTTGACAATATAGATGGAAAAGTATTTTTAATTTAAAGAACATATTGCACATCTTTCAGAATTTCTGTAAAAACTTTTGAATGTCCATTTTGGCTAGGAGCTTAGAAATGGTCATGCTTAAGTTTAATTTTGTGTTTAAATCTTTTGGATTTTTATTCTGTACACAATATTGCTATAAAACATCATAGTTGTGAAATCTGGCTCTTTAAGTGATGCTCACCAGAAAACTGGTTTGAAAACTATTCTGACTACAATGTAGCTGTTATACTCACTGATAAGAATTTAGTATGCCTCTGAATATAAGTAAGTCTCTAATTCCCTATTTTTTTTGAATATTACTATATTCTAAGAGTATCAGAGTATGAGCTTCTTAAAGGAATTTTGAATTAGCATATACACATTGACAGATAACATTCTTAGGTGTGGCGTGGTGGCTCAAACCTATAATTTCAGCACTTTGGGAGGCCGAGGTGGGTAGATCACTTGAGGTCACGAGTTGAGACCAGCCTGGGCAACAAGGTGAAACCCCATCTCTACTAACAATACAATAATTAGCCAGGTGTGGTGGAGCACGCCTGTAATCCCAGCTACTTGGGAGGCTGAGGAACGAGAATTGCTTGAACCTGGGAGGCAGATATTATCCCACACTCAACAAATAAATATGAAAGAACTTTACATACAGGATAATATCATGATAAAATTTGCATTTTAGAATAGCTCTACCATTAACAATTAAAAAAAAGTACCTATAACATTACCCCACAAAAGGGATAAGGTGTGGTGAACTTGGAAATTTCCCACACTCAACAAATAAATATGAAAGAACTTTACATACAGGATAATATCATGATAAAATTTGCATTTTAGAATAGCTCTACAATTAACAATAAAAAAAATACCTATAATATTACCCCACAAAAGGGATAAGGTGTGGTGAACTTGGAAATTTCATACAATTTAGAAACATGTATTGAGCTGTAAAAATGTTCATATTCATTGACATAATACTTTCTCATCCGGACTCTTGAGGTGGCTATACATTGGTTTTGTAATTTCAATTAAAACAGAAGCTTGGGCAAGTGACTGAAGGAAAGATGGGATGTAAGAGAGGGTGGGGAAAGGTGAATCAAAGAGAAAGTTAATGTAATCAGTCAAGTGATTTAATAATTTATTTTAAGTAGCAAATTCTCCTTGACAATAATACTTTCAACTTAATAATACTTTCAACCCACATCTAGAAAGCTTACAGCAAACTTTCCAAGTAATTTGTCTGTTCTCGCCCCAAGGTGCAACTCCAATGCAACCCATGCTTGCTAACCATTCTTGCTGCTTCACTTTCATCACTCCTTCTTAACATATTTGTCTTACTACCAATCTTCTCATAATGTCTATCCACTCACCATTGGTTCCTACCATCACCACACATTTTGGTTCCTTTAAATCAAGATTAATATAGTCTTGATTGTTCATGTCACCTAGTGGCAAGACAGAAACTAGCATGACAGGGTGGAAGTGAAGATTATGCCATATTTCAGAGGTTTGCATGTTTTCCAGTAGTGAATCACAACTGTCAGAAATCCGTATGTATGTGGGCCACATACATTTTAAATTATAACAATAGTAGAATTATAACCTATTAGCTATTCAAAAGTATTTAGTTTTTGGCTGAGGACAGTGGCTCATGCCTGTAATCCCAGCAATTTGGAAGGCTGAGGTGGTAGGATTGCTTGAGTCCAGCGGTTCAAGACCAGACTGGGCAACATAGTGAGACCCCCATCTCTAAAATCAATTTTTTTTTTAATTGGCCAGGTGTGGTGGTGTGGACCTTTTGTCCTAGCTACTTGAGAGGCTGAAGTGGGAGGATCGCTTGAGCCTGGGAGGTAGAGGCTACAGTGAGTCATGATGGCACCACTGCAGTCCAGCCTGGGTGACAGAGTGAGAGCCTATCTCAACAACCAGAAAAAGTGTTTAGTTTTACAGTATTACAAAGTAGTGTCACATTAGTTTAATGAGTTTTATTTATAAAAAGATTTAAAATTATGGGCCTAGTACTAGCCTTCAAGTAATTTTGAAGTCAGTGAGAATACTGGTATATAATAGATCAAACTTTGTTCAAGAACCAAAGGCTATTGTTCAACCAATGGTGCTGAGACAACTGGGTAGCCACATGCAAAAGACTAGGATCCTTACCTCACATCATTTTGCAAAAATTAGCTCAAAATGGATCAATGACCTAAATGTAAGAGAAAAACTATAAAACTCTCAGAAAAAAACATAAGGATGAATTTGTATAACCTTGGATTTAACAGGATTCTTAGCTATGACACCAAAAACACAAGCCCTCAGAAGCAAATAAACAAAAACACCATAAATTGGACTTCATCAAAATTGAAAACCTTAGTGGTTCAAGAGACACCATCAAGAAAGTAAAAAAAAATCCACAGAACAGGAAAGATATTTGCAAATCATGTATCTGATAAGGGATCTATGTCTATAATATATAACGAACTCTTAAACGCAATAAAAAACCCCACTTAAAATGGGCAATGAATCTAAATAGACATTTCTCCAAACAAGAAATGCAAATTGCCAATAAGTACATGAAAAGATGCTTAACATCACCAGAGAAAAGCAAATAAAGAAACTACAAGGCTTTCATTCTTCACTTACAAGGTTTGGTTCTCACTATGATAGCCAGAATTAAAAAGTCAGACAACAACAATTATTAGCAAAGATACAGAGGAAAACTGCAATCCTTATGCATTCTGATAGGAGTGTAAAATGGTGCGCCACTTTGGAAAACAGTCTGGCAGGTCCTCAAGTGATTAAACATCTAGTTACTATATGACCCAGCAATTCTGTTTCTAGGTATATACTCAAGAGAAATGAAAACGTATGTCCACACATAAACTTGTGCACATTTGTTTATAGAAGCGTTATTCAGAATCACCAAAAGGTGGGAACAACCCAAATGTCCCTCAACTGACAAATGCATAAACAAAATATGGTATCCATATAATGGTATATTATGTGGCCATATAAAAGAATGAAGTACTGATACATGCTGCAACATGAGTGGATCCTGAAATCATTATGTTAAGTGAAGGAAGCTAGTCACAAAAGACCATATGCTATATGATTGCATTCAAATGAATGGAATATGGAAATCTATGCAGACAGAAAGTAGATTACTGGCTGTTTAAAGCCGAGGGTGGGAGCATGGGTGGGCAGGGGAATAGCTAAAGGGCATAGAGTTTCTTTCTGAGGTAATGAAAATGCTCTGAAATTGACTGTAGTGATGATTGCACATATCTGTGAATACACTAAAAACCACTGAATCGTACACTTTAAATGGGTGAATTGTATGGTATGTGAATTCTATTTCAATGAAACTGTTAAAAAAAAAAAAAAGGCAGGGGGAACTGAATATAGACAGGGCCCATCTCAATTCCCAGTCCAGGTTTATATTATTGAAAGTGGTCCTTAGATTTTATTTCCATAGTTTCAGGAAAGAAAATATACATTAAAAGAGTTGGAAGACTCTAATGTTGCAAGAATTTGACTACAGAGCCAGAAATTTCAGAATAGTAATATATGATGTATATGTTCATTAAAAAAATCCTAGAGATTTTATGGGTTTGCTTTCAGCTCAATCAATTCCTCTTGAAGTAGAGCCATGTTGACAAGGCAGATGCTTACAAAATTCAAACACATCTCTCTAAACTCAGCTGCAGAAACTTAAAGCATAATTCATGCTAATGAAAACTAGTGAATGTTTTTTGAAATTCAGATTTTATTTCTACCAAATAGCTCAGCTGTTCTTCAAATTCTGTGATTCCATTTAGCACAGGACAGTTCTGATACGGGACATGAATGCACACTCCAAGTAACATCTACCCACTCCCCAGGTACTGGTATTGATATTAATAACTATAGTTCCTTCACAGACTCATCCATTCTCTTATTTTTTTCTCTACAGTCTCAAGTGCAGTGTATTCAGATATCTTGCTTGCAACATCAAACAGAAAATATAATCATGTTAGCTATTTGGGCTCAAAGAAGGATCCCTTTAATTACCAAAAGTTTTATATCTGAGATAGCATCATTGTAGCTTTCTTCAACAAACTTCCACAATGTTGTCACCTTATTGCATTAAAATAAACTAAATCCATTGCATTTACAATAACAACAGTAACAACAAAGTACTTAGAATAATTCTTACAAGAGGCCTGGCATCATGGTTCACACCTGTAATCCCAGCACTTTGGGAGGCCGAGGCAGGTGGATCACTTGAGGTCAGCGTTCTAGACCAGCCTGGCCAACATGGTGAAACCCTGTCTCTACTAAAAATACAAAAAATAGCTGGACGTAGTGGCACACGTCTGTAATCCCAGCTACTCAGGAGGCTGAGGCATGATAATTGCTTGAATCTGGGAGGCAGTGAGCTGAGATTGCTCCATCTTAAAAAAAAAAAAAAAAAAAAAGAATGATTTTAACAAGAACTGTGATATCTATATAAAGAAATGAATAAAACTTTATACTGAGAGCTATAAAAATTAAAAAAGAACTTCTCAATTTCTAGGGTTTTTTCTTAGCAATTGAAAAAAGATTCTAAACTTCATATGGAATAATAGGTGGAAACAGACAAATATTTTGTTTGTTTGTTTTAGAGACAGGGTCTTGCTCTGTTGCCCATGCTGAAGTGCAGTGGCATGATCATAGCTCACTGCAACCTTGAAATCTTGAGCTCAAGCAATCTTCCTGCCTCTGCCTCCTGACTAGCTTGGACTACAGGCACATAACGCCACCCCTGGATAATTTTTTTTTTTTTTTTTTTTTTTTTTGGTGGATACAGGTCTTACTGTGTTGCCCAAGCTCGTCTTGAACTCCTGGCCTCAAGCAGTCCTCCTGCCTCAGCCTCCCAAAGTGCTAGGATTACAGGCATGAGCCACAATGCCCAGCCAACAAAGATATTTTTAAAAAGAAGAGTTTTGGTGGAGTGTATTCACCTCCCTAAATATTGAAATACATTGTAAAACTAAAATGGTTGCAACGTATTTGCCATAGAAATGTAGAGATAGTTGGAAGAAACTCCAGTATGTCATAAGCCAAGGATGAATGATAGCCTGTTTAACAAATGATATTGGGAAATGGCTTTTTGTGAATCCAGTTTTGTTGAAGCCAGAAATCTAGAGGTCTTCCTTAATACCTCTCTCCCTTGTCCCCTGACCAGTACCCCACCCATTCAATCAATCACCAAATATTACTCATTTTGTTATGTAAATATCCATAGAATCTGCCTACTTCTGTCTCCAGCAACACCAACTTAGTCATCAATTATTATTCATAGCCAGAAATAGCTACCATCATTTCTTGCCTATGTTACTATAATAGCTTACAGGCTTCTGCCATCCACAAAGACACTCATCCCCCCAACTCTTTCTTCTGCTTCCATAGTGATCTTTTCCAAACATAAATTTGATCATGTAAGCCTGCTGTTAAAATCTTTAAATAGTTCTCATTACTCTTAAGATAAAGATTAAAATTCTTAATAAGTCACAAGACTCTGCCTGGTGTATCCTTGCCTGCTTCTCCAGTCTCGTCTTTCAGTTATCTCCACCTTGCAGTCCAACACCAGCCACTCTGCCCCTCTTTCTAATACTTTAAATGGTATCATGCTCCCTGCTGCCAAGGAACCCACATTTCCTTTCATTCTGGGCACTTATCTCAGTTTATATTTGTACATTATTGGTGTGATTATTTGATTTATGTCTGTCTTCACTCCCTAAACTGTAAATTCCACTAGAGCAAGGACTATGTTTGGTTTATCAGCACCTAATAGAATATGTACTTAATAAATATCCACTGAATGAATCATTGAACAAATAAATGAATGCAAAACTGCAATCTCACATTACATCCACTAAAGTGAAGTGCAGATGAAATTCTAAATTTTAAATGTAAAAGCAAAATTAGTCCATCATGAAAAATTATAGGTTATTCAGGTAAGTTAATAAAACTCGGATGTGAACAGACTTAAAATATTTTGGAGGGACTCATAGGAAAATGATGTACTACTTCTAATTGCAAAGAAATAAAAACTTAAATGTCTAACAATTGAATGCTTGTTTTTAAATATATATATGTTTTAAATGATATTAGATTATAGGAGAAAAAGCACATATGGTATAGAAAATCAGAAAAAAAATACATCATAGTGCCAATTTTGTTATTTAAAAAATCGGTTAGAAAGAAATACACCAAAATGTTCTCTCTGAAAGATGGGTTTGAAAGTAATTAATTTCTCTTCCTCATACTTTCTTTTATCCAAACTTTTTATAGTTGATCAGGAACAACCAACTAAAAGATACACACTTTTAATATTATTAAAGAATTACTCTGAAATATTGCTAAGTCCAGACAGATCATTTCATCAAACTTTTATGGAATGGCATTTTCCCATGCTTTATAAGCTATTCAGAAGTTAAACGTCGTTAAAAATTATCCAATTCATTTTATTAGCCTAATAGAATTCTGAGACTAAAATGTAACCAAAAAATTATTAAAATGAAAACTAAAGAAAATCTTCAATTAAATACTAAAAATCTCAATTCAACAGTAAGTTAAGGAATATGCCATAATAATTAAGCTCATAATATAATTGCCAACATGTTAACCCATTACTATAATATAAATACATCATATCAGTCAGTGAAATCAGGAAACACATAGGATCATTTCAACAGATGCCCAAAAGGTGTTCAACATTCATCTCATATAAAATCTCCCGGCAGGGCTCGGTAGCTCACGCCTGTAATCCCAGCACTTTGGGAGGCCAAGGCGGGCGGATCACGAGGTCAGGAGATCGAGACCTGGCTAACACGGTGAAACCCCATCTCTACTAAAAAAAATACAAAACAAAAACTATCCGGGCGATGTGGCGGGCGCCTGTAGTCCCAGTTACTTGGGAGGCTGAGGCAGGAGAATGGCGTAAACCCGGGAGGCGGAGCTTGCAGTGAGCTGAGATCTGGCCACTGAACTCCCAGCCTGGGCGACAGAGCCGAGACTCGGTCCTCAAAAAAAAAAAAAAAAAAAAGGCCGGTGAGTGGTGGCGGTGCGCCTGTAGAGGCCGAGCCAGGAGAATGGGTGAACCCGGGAGGGGAGCTTACAAAAAGGGGTGAGCCAAGATCGCGCCATTGCACTCCAGCCTGGGCGACACAACTAGACTCCCCGTCTCAAAAAAAAATTCTCGTAAAGAAAGACGGTGGGAATGGAAAATTATTCAATAAATGGTGCTGTGAAAATCTGACTGAACATTTGGGAAAACCTATTAGTGTCCTCACTCCTCATCTACGCCAAATCCCAAGCACCTTTTTAGAGTTAAAAATCAGCAGACACATCTAGAAGAAAATATAAGAGATTTATATCAAATTGTTGAATGACCTAAAGATTTCAAAGCTTTAAAAAATAATGAAAAAATATTTTATAAAGAGAAAATATAAATTAAGTTATAATCACAATTATAGACCAAAGAATCCAGCATTTCTTGAATTAATTATCAAATATAATCTAAATTCTAACTGGAAAATTGATCCTAGTGGGATAAAATATGCAGACTTTTATAAGAAGTAATAACTGGAGACTTTCTTCAATTGTTCCTTAGTTTGTGTAGGACTTAACATATTAAATATATTAATATATTTTACACTTTAAAAAAATCCATTCCCCTAACTATTCTTGTAGTTTCAGCAGCAACACAGTGCTTGGTTAGGCACTCTATAAATGTGTTTCAAATGAATGACACTCCCCTCCCCACAAAATGTTCATATTTCATTAAAAATGTAAGGTTTCTGGTTTTTATTTTCCTTTCATATACTATCAGGGCAAGAAATAACCTATAGATTGGAATAAAACGTAGGGATAAAACCCATGGACTATAAAATGAGATAGGACCTACTGACATTACACTTTTTGGAAAATCACTGACTTTTTTACAAACAAATTGACAACACGATATTGTGTGTACCAAATCTACTTTAAGACGATTTAACTAGACTGAGTCACTATACCACTATTTCCCAAAATTATCTCACAGGACATTAATCTTGCAAAATGATCCAGAAATAAAGAATTCTTTGGCCATATTCTTCCATTTGAAGATTTATCATGCATATCAACATATTAATGTTCCTCAATGAAACGTTCCTCAATGAAAAAATCTGTTAAATTTTGTTTAGCCTATTTTTTATCATGAAATCCTGTTATCACATAACCTCTATTAATATCCTATGGAAATGTCTTTCTGCGGAAAATCACATTACCTAATTTCAAATTGAACTGATAATTAATTAATTGTTCAAATGTTTTGGTTATGGAATTAATAGACACTGTTCAAAATTTGTTTTCTAACTAAACCCAAACAGGTCCACATTCTCTACATAGTCTCTGAGTTTACATTCTTTGAGTTTTTGTTATGCAGAGAAGTTTCTATTTATTTATTTATTTATTTTGAGATGGACTCTTGCTGTTTCGCCCAGGCTGGAGTCAAGTGGTGCGATCTCGGCTCACTGGAACCTCAGTCTTCCGGGTTCAAGCAATTCTCTTGCCTCAGCCTCCTGATTAGCTGGGATTACAGGTGCCCGCCACCACACCTGGCTAATTTTTGAATTTTTAGTAGAGATGGGATTTCACCGTGTTGGCCAGGCTGGTCTCAGAGTCCTGACCTCAGGTGGTCCACCCGCCTTGGCCTCCCAAAGTGTTAGGATTGCAGGCCTCAGCTACCGCGCCCGGCCAGAAGTTCCTGTTTTATAAGTCAACATATTTAACAATTACCTTTATCTTTTCAATACTTTTAACAATTTAAACCTTTAAGTTTTAAAGGTAACGTGCAAAATAAGTAATTTATATGGGTAAAATCAACAAGATTTTTAAAAAACATGAAGTGGCAGGATTTATATGGAAGAAGAAATACAATATTGCAGGAATAGGTCAAATAGAAGCAAATTTTACACCTAAAATATTATATTATTTTTATGTGTAGGCTTTGCTATTGTTAATTTGAAATTTCATTTCTATGTAAAATAGAGAATTTCATGAAAAACAAATATTGAAAATGTAGATTTAAATAAGTAATTGATACGACTTGAGATGGTAATCACGAGTATCAGCACTTAATCAGAAACCTACTTGTGCTAGAAGAATAGACATCCTACTGTAAAATGAGTTGTCTCCGAGTAATTTTAAGTTATTATGTTAACTTAATTTTAATGTTATTAAGTCATAATGAGTGTTTTAGTTTATTTTATTTTCTCTTTTTTTACTATTTGCATTTTCTAACTTCTCTGTAATAAATATAAATCACATTGATAATAAGGAAAAAATTACAAGTTTTCATTTAAAAAATCATTTATGTAGAAAGCTAAAACAGAAAGGTTGCAAACATTTCAGGCAAAAAGAGCAAGGCTAGTTATAGACCAAATTGTGAAAAAGGCAGTTTACCTCCAGCACTCTCCCTTTCTCCACTCTGTTACTTCCTTCTTCCTCCAGTTACTGTGTGCCTTCATGACTAACCTAACTACTTACCAGCCCCACTCCCTCTTCCCACCACCATCTCAGTTTGACCCCTCAGGCATAAAACATTCAATGCTCTCTTCCCCAATCTGACACTTCCTCTTCTGCTAATTGCCAAATGATAAATGAACTTAGAACAATTATAAGCAGAATTAAAGTTCCTTCCTATTAGTTTGCTACTCTTGACATAAGAAACCAATATAAACTAGCATCAAATATAGATTGACATGAATCACACACACACCCACACATACACATGCACACACACTATCAATAGACCTTACAGAATCATCTGGATGAAAAGAAGGAAAGATCTGGACAGTATTAGAACAGTATTATTGCTCTTAATCACCTTTGATGAAGCCTTCACCAGTTCCCCAGTGAGAAGTAATTGAGATTAACATGGAAACCACACTCTGTATTACTTGTACTTTGCATATTTATATATACACAATATTAACTATTTTTTTTATCATAGAGTTTACTATGGAGTTCAGTAATTCCCAATTAAATCATTGTATTTTATTACAAAGGTTGAAGTTAAAAGAACCCCTTCAGGCACTATTAAAGATAAGGTAAATCCAAAGATTGTGATACCCTGGGATGGCACCTCACATGGATATTTGCCTCTTTATATATGTTGCCTACTCCAAAACCAGTACTTCTGGATTAGACACGTCACTTTTACTGGGTGTTAGGCTACCTGAAAGTATCAGATAAGAGTACTGAGAGTAGGACCTGAAAATTTTACCTTTTCATTTACTCAGAGATACTTGGGAGATAACGCACATAATGGTTAAGAATGTGGATGTCACTTAACTTTCTAAATCCCAGTTCCCTCACCTATAAATTAGAAATTATAGTTGTGGATCAGGAGTGGTGGCCTCATGCCTATAATCCCAGCACTTTGTGGGGACCAAGGTGGGAAGATCGCTTGAGGCCAGGAGTTCAAGATGAGCCTGGGCAATATAGTCAGATCCTGTCTCTAAAAAAAAAAAAAAATTAGCTGGGCTTGGTGGCACATACCTGTAGTCTTAGGTGGGAAGATCGCTTGAGGCCAGGAGTTCAAGATGGGTCTGGGCAATATAGTCAGATCCTGTCTCTAAAAAAAAAAAAAAACAAAAAACAAAAAAAACTAGCTGGGATTGGTGGCACATACCTGTAGTCTTAGCTACTTGGGAGGCTGAGGTGGGAGGACTGCTTTAGTCTAGGAATTCAAGAACATGATTTTGCCACTGCATTCCACCCTGGGCAATAGAAAGACCCCATCTCTAAAAGATAAATGAATAAAATAAACATTTTCAAAAAGAAATTATAGTTGTGGCTAACTCATATGACTAAGGGTAAGAATTAAAGGAGATAATTCTTGTAAAGTTTTACCACAGCACCTGGCACATAATTAATTCTAAATAAATATTTGTTATTATTGGGAAATTTCAATTCTGACTCTGATAGTAGGCACATTACCCAAAATAATCCAGTGTGCACAGTTTGAAAACACTACCTCATAGGACTGATGTAAATATTTTGCAGTGATAAACAATAGTTTTATTTTATTTTATTTTTTTTAAGAGACAGGGTCTTGCTCTGTTGCCCAGGCTGGAGTGCAGTGGTGCAATCATCGCTCACTGCAGCCTCAGCCTCCTGTGTTCAAGGAATCCCCCTGCCTCAGCCTCCCAAGTAGCTGGGACCACAGGCATGCGCCACCAGGCCCGGCTTATTTTTAAAAAATTGTTTTTGTAGACATAGGATCTCACTGTATTACCAATAGTATTTTTAAAAATCCTTAAGGCCGGGCGCGGTGGCTCAAGCCTGTAATCCCAGCACTTTGGGAGGCCGAGACGGGTGGATCGCGAGGTCAGGAGATCGAGACCATCCTGGCTAACACGGCGAAACCCCGTCTCTACTAAATAGAGCGCTATAAAAACTAGCCGGGCGAGTTGGCGGGCACCTGTAGTCCCAGCTACTCGGGAAGCTGAGGAAGGAGAATGGCGTAAACCCGGGAGGCGGAGCTTGCAGTGAGCTGAGATCTGGCCACTGCACTCCAGCCTGGGCGACAGAGCGAGACTCCGTCTCAAAAAAAAAAAAAAAAAATCCTTAAATACCAATTGAACATTTAAAAAAATGTTTTCCCTCTTTAATTTGTGCCTTCCTCCAAAACATAAAGATTACTAGTTAACTTTTCACAAAATTTTCTGCAACTTTCCATGTTACCCAAATTAGAATCTAAGAAACATCACTGGCTTTACTAAGAAATGAATATGCTGTGACTAAGGCATTATAACATTGTACCTATTTCACTGATGAATAAACTATTTGAAAATAATTGGCCTAAGTCACAGAGAATTTATGAGAAAGCAAAAACAGGCTGTGCAAGACCTAATTCACCATGATGTGAAACAAAAAGCCCAGGCTCTGTACGGCGATTTACACCCAAGTTATCACAGAAGTAGTACATATGCTATAGCATTATAGGTTATTGCTTATTGTATGCGCTATCAAAAATGAGGACTAATATTCTTAAGCCCTTAGCTGCTTTAAGAAAATAATTTTAAAATATTTTCTCATCTTTAATTCTACATTGGTTAAAAGCCAAAGACAAAATGGCATAATCACTACAGTGAGAAAGCAGCCTGAATCCCAAAGTCTACCTTTTCATTTTGGTTCTACCACAAACTAGTAAGGTGACCATTTTAAGTGTTATCTTTCTGGTTAAATGGTTTCAACTGAAAGTGAGGGAGGTGACCTAAGTAACTAGCAAAGTCCTTTACTTTAGAAGCAGCATAGGACTGCAGAAAAAGCATGGATTTAGGAGTCCCATCTGGGCTCACATGCTCTAACTTCAACTAGTTCTGTTATCTTTGAGCAAATTGATTTCCCGAAATAAAATGTCCTTCAGTTTTCCAGTGAAAAGTAAATGAGTAAAAAAGTAAATCACGCCTGTAATCCCAGCCCTTTGGGATGCTAAGGCAGGCGGATCACCTGAGTACAGGAGTTCGAGACCAGCCTGACAAACATGGTAAAACCCCATCTCTGCTACAAATACAAAAATTAGGCGGGCATGGTGGTGCGCGCCCGTAATCCCAGCTACTCGGGAGGCTGAGGCAGGAGAATCGCTTGATCCTCGGGGGCCGAGGTTGCAGTCGGCCGAGATCACGCCACTGCACTCCAGCCTGGGTGACAGAGTGCGACTCTGTCTCAAAAAACAAAAAGTAAATGAGATAAGGCATGTAAAGTCCCAGCTCAACTACTGCCTCTGCAGGTGGCTCCCCGGCGGCACCAGGGCTTCCTGTGCCTGTGCCGTGCATTAGGGAAGAAGGACGAGGGGCTGTAGATAACAGTCAAGCGAAGACAATCTTGTTATTTAAAGACCTGGCTCGCCCTAATACAGACTTTTCTTTTAATGTAAGTAATGAAAAGGAGGGAAAACATTTAAAAGAAATCGTATGAGTATTAAGATACTCAAACTACAACGAATCCGTTTTACTTTTTACATAATTGGTACAAATTAAGTGGAGTTCAACCATTACTTTTCTAAATACGAATATTGTGAGAAATAAAACGTGTTCATTTCTCCCTCGCAAACCTATATTTCTCCTGTGTTCTTTGTAAAAACCTCAGCTTTCCATCTGAGCTGGCTTCAACTATAATGACCCGAAATCTGGGCACCTCGATTCTTTTTTTTTGTTTATGTTAAACATTGAACATTATAAAAAATTAAATTACATTTAGCTGAATTTAATTACACACTTAATGAGTGATCCTCATTGAAAACAATACATTGGCCGGGCGCGGTGGCTCACGCCTGTAATCCAACACTTTGGGAGGCCGACACGGGCAGATCGTCTGAGGTCCGGAGCTCGAGACCAGCATGGCCAACATGGTGAAATCCCGTCTCTACTAAAAATACAAACATTAGCCGGGCGTGGTGGCGTATGCCTATATCCCACCTACTTGGGAGGCTGAGACAGGAGAATCGCTTGAACCTGGGAGGCAGAGGTTGGAGTCTTGGTGCTGTTACAGAATTACCTAATTATTAAGTAGTGTAAAACAAACAGTGAGCCTCCTACCTGCGTGGGATACTTCGGATTAAGCGAAGCTTGTCCAACCGACGGCCCGCGGGCCCATGCAGCCCAGGACGACTTTGGATGTGGCCCAACACAAGTTTGTAAATTTTCTTAAAACATTATGAGTTGGGTTTTTGTTGTTGTTGTTGTTGTTGTTGTTGTTTTTGCGATTTTCTTTTTTACCTCATCCGCTATCCTTAGTGTGTTTCAAGTGTTGCCCAAGACAATTCTTCTAACGTGGCCCAGGGAAGTCAAAAGATTGGACACTCCTGGATTAAACCATTCTCCGAAGTGAGTTCCTGTTGGAGAGAGAAAGAGAAGCTCAAGTTCAAAATTCTACCTCAGATTCACTTATATTATTACACATATTTGTTTATTGTGATTTGTTGTGTTGATTGGATTGGGAACACTGCGGTTCTTTTATTGAATTTGGGACTAAATAAGTTATATTTCTAAGAAAATCCCCCCTACTCCTGGAAAGTGGAACAGTCCACTGGCGGTCCTTGGGGTCTCGGATCAGTTCAACTGGTGGTTAGGCAGGTGGGCTCCGCACGTAGCTCCCTGGCTGCACCAGGAGCTGCATGTGCCTATCCCTTACAGTACAGCGAAGGCAATCTTATTAAAGAGATGGCTCACCCTAACAGAGATTTTTTTTTATCGAAATAATGAAAAAAGGAGAGAAAATATTTAAAAAGAAATTTTATTAGTATTGAGGTAAACTACAACAAATCCATTTTATTTTACTTTTACATAATTGATGATGTAAATTGAATGGAGTGCAATGATTACTTTTCTAAATATAAAGATCGTGAAAATAAAATGTGAAGTTTATTTTCCAATGAAGATAGCTTTGTCTTTTCTCATTTTAATTATAGTACATGATAATTGTTTAAAAAAGCAAAACAGTACACAAAGGCAGAAAAGGAGAAAATAAAATCACCTGAAATCTCACCACTTTGAGATAATCACTGCTAAAATTTTGCTGAGCAATTTTCTAATCATCTTATAATGCATAGACACACACATATACATATAATTTTACATAGCTGGATAATTCTATACATAGTGTTTTATATGCTGCTTTCTAATGAAGTAGCATGTTGTATATATTTTCTTATGTCATTAAATATAGGTCGACATTATTTTTTCTATGACTGGGTAGTATGATTGAACATAAAGTTATTTAATCCCTGTTAAAGGATAATTTGATTATTTCCCATTTATTTAGTAGCAAGTAAGTGGTACTACAGAGAACATTCTCGTATATACAAATCTTAGTAGTTGCAGGGTTATCTTCTAAGGATAAATTTCTAGAAGTGGAATTGCTGGATCAAAAAATATATCTACTGTATTGAAAATTTTGGTATGTATTTTCGAATTGTCCTCCAGAAACATGATATCAATGTACAATCCCAAGTACAAGAGAATGTCCATTTCTTTTTTTCTCATCTACATTATTTTATTGTGAAAAACTCAGAATATAATAATTTTATGAGAATATTTTAAAACTATAAGGCACCCTATAAACATCTGATGAAATAGGGATTGACAGCTTCATTTCTGAAGCATTGTATTTCTCATGGGGTATATTAGCCAGGCCTATTTTTTTAATATTATACTTTAAGTTCTAAGGTACATGTGCCCAATGTGCAGGTTTGATACATAGGAATACAAGTGCCATTTTGGCTTCTTGGGCCCATCAACTCATCATTTACATTAGGTATTTCTCCTAATGCTATCCCTCCCCTAGCCCCCCACCCCACAACAGGCTCCGGTGTGATGTTCCCTTACCTGTGTCCAAGTGATCTCATTGTTCAGTTCCCATCTATGAGTGAGAACATGTGGTGTTTGGTTCTCTGTCCTTGTGATAGTTTCCTCAGAATGATGGTTTCCAGCTTAATCCATGTCCCTGCAAAGGACATGAAATCATCCCTTTTACGGCTGCATAGTATTCCATGGTGTATGTGTGCCACATTTTCTTAATCCAGTCTATCACTGATGGACATCTGGGTTGGTTCCAAGTCTTTGCTATTGTGAATAGTGCCGCAATAAACATACATGTGCATGATTTATAATCCTTTGGGTATGTATCCAGTAATGGGTTCGCTGGGTCAAATGGTAATTCTAGTTCCAGATCCTTGAGGAATTGCCACAGAGTCTTCCACAATGGTTGAACTGATTTACACTCCCACCAACAGTGTAAAAGTGTTCGTATTTCTCCCCATCCTCTCCAGCATCTGTTGTTTCCTGACTTTTAATGATTGCCATTCTACCTGGTGTGAGATGGTATCTCATTGTGGTTTTGATTTGCATTTCTCTGACCAGTGATGATGAGCATTCTTTCATGTCTTTGGCTGCATGGATGTCTTCTTTTGAAAAGTGTCTGTTCATATCCTTTGCCCACTTTTTGATGGGATTGTTTCTTCTTGTAAATTTATTTGAGTTCTTTGTAGATTCTGGATATTAGCCCTTTGTGAGATGGGTAGATTGCAAAAATTTTCTCCCATTCTGTAGGTTGCCTGTTCACTCTGATGGTAGTTTCTTTTCCCGTGCAGAAGCTCTTTAGTTTAATTAGATCCCATTTGTCTATTTTGGCTTTTGTTTCCATTGCTTTTGGTGTTTTAGTCATGAAGTACTTGCCCATGCCTATGTCCTGAACGGTACTGCCTAGGTTTTCTTCTAGGGTAATTTATGGTTTTAGGTCTAACATTTAAGTCTTCAATCCATCTTGAATTAATTTTTGTATAAGGTGTAAGGAAGGGATCCAGTTTCAGCTTTCTACATATGGCTAGCCAGTTTTCCCAGCACCATTTATCAAATAGGGAATGCTTTCACCATTTCTTGTTTTTGTCAGGTTTGTCAAAGATCAGATGGTTGTAGATGTGTGGTGTTATTTCTGAGGCCTCTGTTCTGTTCCATTGGTCTATATATCTGTTTTGGTACCAATACCATGCTGTTTTGGTTACTGTAGACTTGTAGTATAGTTTGAAATCAGGTAGCATGGTGCCTTCAGCTCTGTTCTTTCTGCTTAGGATTGTCTTGGCAATGCGGGCTCTTTTTTGGTTCCATATGAACTT
>NW_016804526.1:429351-434515 GCF_001698545.2 Rhinopithecus bieti
ATTCAACTTCTTCCTGGTTTAGTCTTGGGAGGGTGTTTGTGTCCAGGAATTTATCCATTTCTTCTAGATTTTGTAGTTTATTTGTGTAGATGTGTTTATATTATTCTCTGATGGTAGTTTGTGTTTCTGTGGGATCAGCGGTGATATCCCCTTTATCATTTTTTATTGTGTCTATTTGATTCTTCTCTCTTTTCTTCTTTATTAGTCTTTCTAGTGGTCTATCAATTTTGTTGATCTTTTCAAAAAACCAGCTTCTAGATTCATTGATTTTTTGAAGGGTTTTGTGTCTCTATCTCTTTCGGTTCTGCTCTCATCTTTGTTATTTCTTGCCTTCTGCTAGCTTTTGAATTTGTTTGCTCTTGCTTCTCTAGTTCTTTTAATTGTGATGTTAGGGTGTTGATTTTAGATCTTTCTTGCTTTCTCTTGTGGACATGTAGCGCTATAAATTTCCCTCTACACACTGCTTTAAATGTGTCCCAGAGACTCTGGTATATTGTGTTTTTGTTCTCATTGGTTTCAGAGAACATCTTTATTTCTGCCTTCATTTTGTTATGTACCCAATAGTCATTCAGGAGCAAGTTGTTCAGTTTCCTTGTAGTCGTGTGGTTTTGAGTGAGTTTCTTAATCCTGAGTTCTAATGTGATTGCACTGTGGTCTGAAAGACAGTTTGTTGTGATTTCTCTTCTTTTACATTTGCTGAGGAGTGCTTTACTTCCAATTATGTGGTCAATATTAGAATAAGTGTGATGTGGTGCTGAGAAGAATGTACATTCTGTTGATTTGGGGTGGAGAGTTCTATAGATGTCTGTTAGGTCTGCTTGTTGCAGAGCTGAGTTCAGGTCCTGGATATCCTTGTTAACCTTCTGTCTGGTTGATCTGTCTAATATTGACAGAGGGGTGTTAAAGTCTCCCATTATTATTGTATGAAAGTCTAAGTCTCTTTGTAAGTATCTAAAGACTTGTTTTATGAATCTGGGTGCTCCTGTATTGGGTTGCATGTATATTTAGGATAGTTAACTCTTGTTGTTGAATTGATCCCTTTACTGTTATGTAATGGCCTACTTTGTCTCTTTTGATCTTTGTTGGTTTAAAGTCTGTTTTATCAGAGACTAGTATTGCAACCCTTGCTTTTGTTTGCTTTCCATTTGCTTGGTAGTTCTTCCTCCATCCTTTTATTTTGAGCCTATGTGTGTCTCTGCATGTGAGATGGGTCTCCTGAATACAGCAAACTGATGGGTCTTGACTCTTTATCCAATTTGGCAGTCTGTGTCTTTTAATTGGGGCATTTAGCCCATTTACATTTAAGGTTACTATTGTTATGTGTGAATTTGATCCTGTCATTATGATGTTGGCTAGTTATTTTGCCCATTAATTGACGCAGTTCTTCATAGCATCAATGGTCTTTACAATCTGGCCTGTTTTTGCAGTGGCTTGTGCCAGTTGTTTCCTTCCATGTTTAGTGCTTCCTTCAGGAACTCTTGTAAGGCAGGCCTGGTGGTGACAAATTCTCTCAGTATTTGCTTGTCTGTGAATGATTTTATTTCTCCTTCACTTATGAAGCTTAATTTGGCTGGATATGAAATTCTGGGTTGAAAATTCTTTTCTTTAAGAATGTTGAATATTGGCCCCCACTCTCTTCTGGCTTGTAGGGTTTCTGCTGAGAGATCTGCTGTTAGTCTGATGGGCTTGAGGAGTATCTTTTTGGTGTTCTCTGTATTTGCTGAATTTGAATGTTGGCCTAAGAAACCCTGCTAGGTTGGGGAAATTCTCCAGGATAATATCCTGAAGAGTGTTTTCCAATCTGGTTCCATTCTCCCTATCACTTTCAGGTACACCAATCAAACTTAAATTTAGTCTTTCACATAGTCCCATTTTTCTTGGAGGCTTTATTTGTTTCTTTTTACCCTTTTTCCTCTAACTTTGTTTTCTCGCTTTATTTCATTAATTTGATCTTCAATCACTGATACCCTTTCTTCCACTTGATTGAATCGGCTATTGAAGCTTGTGCATGCATCACAAAGTTCTCGTGCCATGGTTTTCAGCTCCATTGGGTCATTTAAGGTCTTCTCTACGCTGTTTTTTTTCTAGTTAGCCATTAGTCTAATCTTTTTGCAAGATTTTTAGCTTCCTTGCAATGGGTTTGAACATCCTCCTTTAATTTGGAGAAGTTTGTTATTACCGACCTTCTGAAGCCTACTTCTGTCAACTTGTCAAAGTCATTCTCTGTCCAGCTTTGTTTCATTGCTGGTGAAGAGCTGCGATCCTTTGGAGGAGAAGAAGCACTCTGATTTTTAGAATTTTCAGCTTTTCTTCTCTGGTTTCTCCCCATCTTTGTGGTTTTATCTACCTTTGGTCTTTGATATTGGTGACCTACAGATGGGGTGTTGGTGTAGATGTCCTTTTTGTTAATGTTGACGCTATTCCTTTCTATTTGTTAGTTTTCCTTCTAACAGTCAGGTCCCTTAGCTGCAGGTCTGTTGGAATTTGCTGGGGGTCCTCTCCAGACCTGTTTGCTTGGGTATCACCAGTGGAGGCTGCAGAACAGTAAATATTGCAGAACAGCAAATATTGCTACCTGTTCTTTCCTCTGGAAGCTTCATCCCAGAGGGGCAGCTGCCTATATGAGGTGTCTGTTGGCCCCTACTGGGAGGTGTCTCCCAGTTAGGCTAAACGGGGATCAGGGACCCACTTGAGGAGGTGTCTGTCCATTCTCCAAGCTCAAACATGGTGCTGGGAGAACCACTGTTCTCTTCAGAGCTGTCAGACAGGGACGTTTAAGTCTGCAGAAGTTGTCTGCTGCCTTCTGTTCAGCTATGCCCTGCCCACAGAGGTGGAATCTAGAGGCACTAGGCCTTGTTGAGCTGCGGTGGGCTCTGCCCAGTTCAAGCTTCCCTGCCACTTTGTTTACCTACTCAAGCCTCAGCAATGGTGGACGCCCCTCCCCCACCCAGGCCGCCATCTTGCAGATCGATTTTAGACTGTTGTGCTAGCAGTGAGCAAGGCTCCATGGGCGTGGGAGCTGCCAAGCCAGGCACGAAGAGAATCACCTTGTCTGCCAGTTGCTAAGACCTTGGGAACAACACAGTATTTGGGTGGAAGTGTCCCATTTTTCCAGGTAGACTGTCACGGCTTCCCTTGGCTAGAAAAGGGAAATCAGCCAACCCCTGTGCTTCCTGGGTGAGGCAATGCCCCGCCCTGCTTTGGCTCATCCTCTGTGGGCTGCACCCACTGTCCAACCAGTCCTAATGAGATGAACCAGGTACCTCAGTTGGAAATGTAGAAATCACTTGTCTTCTGTGTTGATCACACTGGGAGCTGCAGACCAGAGCTTTTCCTAGTCAGCCATCTTGGAATGCCCCTGAGAATGTCTATTTGTAACACACAATGTCATTGTTACCAATCCTTTCCAGCTTTGATGAGCCAAAACATTTTTCTTTGTTTTCTTTATTATTAAGTTGAATATCTTTTCTTACACTTACTGTCCATTTGCATTTCATCTTCTGATTTTGTTCACGTCATTTACTTTTTTTTCTATTGTGGCAGCCATCTATCTCTTAATGATTTATAAGAAAAATTTTCATGTTAAGAATATTAACCTTTTGTTTGTAATAACAATAAATAACATTATTATTAATAAACATATTTTCCCAATTTATTATCTGCCTTTTAATTTTTCTTATTGTGTATTTTATACATATATTCATTTAAAGTGAACAAATCTATCTTTTTTATAAACCTTACTATTTAAGTATGGAATTGTATTTTAAAGTATAGGAGTACAAAGAATTATAAAGTAGGTTGTCAGCTCCACTATTTTCTGAGGTTTGTCAGTAATACATTTGATTGACTTATCACTTGCCCTTCCAAAAGCAGTTTTACAAAAGTAAAATGTAAAGTACAGTTTTACAAAAGTAAAATGTAAAGTACAGCCTAGCAATACTGTAACCAGAAAGTAACCCTAATTCAAACCTAATCTAAGAGTTTGCACACATACAATAAGAGACAATTCATTTTCCCATTATTCTATTTTTCCAGATACCAAGAACTTTCACACAGATTCTAGACTGCCCAAGGAAGGCATTCCACCTTGAAGTCTAGAATACCAGAAAAGAACATCAGGCTCTAGAACCTTTCCTGACAAATGTTATATTCTAATAACTATTACCAAGTATGTGACTTATTGCCTTAGGATGATAATAGTCACTATCAACTACCACTGTTTTAGATAAAACCTCCATGAACATTGTTTTATGAAAAGATTTTTATTCTTTTAAATTGTCTTTTTTTTTAAAAGTAGGATTATTGAATCAAAGGATATAAACATTTATATAACTCTTTTACCTAGCACCATATTGTTCTCCAAATGAGCAATACCACTAACACTGTTTCTATATTTATTCCATCTCAGCTTTATTAATTTTGAGTGTTATTAATAATGATTTTTGGTCAGGTATGGTGGCTCACACCTGTAATCCCAACACTTTGGGAGGCCAAGGTGGGCAGATTGCTTGAGCCCAGGAGTTTGAGACCAACCTGGACAACATGGCAAAACCCCATCTCTACAAAAAAATGCAATCATTAGCCAGGTGTGGTGATGTGTATCTGTAGTCCCAGCTGCTGGGAGGCTGAGGTGGGAGGACTGCTTGAGCCTAGGAGGTGGAGACTGCAGTGAGCCATGATCTCGACACTGCACTCCTGCCCAGGTGACAGAGTGAGCTCCTGTCTCAATTAAAATAATAATAATAAACATTATTATTATTGTTGTTATGAGCTTGCTAAGCATAGAAGGGACAATTGTTGTAAAATAGACGCAATAAAAAATGATAAAGGGGATATCACCACCGACCCCACAGAAATACAAACTACCATCAGAGAATACTATAAACACCTCTACACAAATCAACTAGAAAATCTAGAAGAAATGGATAATTTCCTGGACACTTACACTCTCCCAAGACTAAACCAAGAAGAAGTTGAATCCCTGAATAGACCAATAGTAGGCTCTGAAATTGAGGCAACAATTAATAGCCTACCCACCAAAAAAAGTCCAGGACCAGATGGATTCACAGCTGAATTCTACCAGAGGTACAAGGAGGAGCTGGTACCATTCCTTCTGAAACTATTCCAATCAATAGAAAAAGAGGGAATCCTCCCTAACTCATGA
>NW_016804526.1:437348-449362 GCF_001698545.2 Rhinopithecus bieti
AAAAAAAAAAAAAAAAAAAAGAATGGAAAAAAAAAACTTTTAATACTTTCAAAAAAAAATTTCCACATGCGTTAGGTTACCTGGGTTTTGGGGTATATTTTGTATTAATTTAAAAAATTAATCATAATAAAATTTGCTCCATATTTCTAGATATTTTTTAAAGGTAGGAACAACTAGAACAATCCCACTTTTTAAAATAAAGAAAATATACATTTTTTTAGCAGGAAAATAAGTAAAAATATAAAATAATACATTGTGTCCTAGATCCTTAGATTCACTTTCCATTAATCTCTGAAGGCATTTCACATGTAATCAAATTTAGAATTGGGCCAAAAGTATACTTTCTTCCCACACTGCAGTTAGAATGATCTTTTTAAAATACAATCTTAAAACAGTTTTCATAAAAGTCCCAAATTCTTAACATTACTGTTCAGCCCTTCCATGATCTGACATCTGTCTCCTCCTCCAGTGAGGGTCCTGCATACAGCCCTCACTCTTAATGCTGGTCTTCTCTTAGTTCAGAGAATCTCTTGTCTTTAGTACCCAGTATGGTGTTTCCTCTGCCTTAAGGGTTTTTCTGGACCCACCTCACCCAACAGGTCTTCATTTATCAGGGATCTCTTGGAACATCATGTATTTTCAACTAGGTGGCCGGGAAAGAATTTCCAAAATATGGCAATTACACAGAGATCACGTTAGGAAGAATAATACAGCAACACATGACTAGGTCTCTCCCAGGAGTCTCAGGTAAATCAGGGGTCTTGAAACTTAGCTCCACAATGTCTACTTCTTGCTATAATAATGTCTGCCTTACCTGCATCACAGGTCATGAGGATCAAAAGAGGCAATATATCTGGAAACAAGCTGAAATTTAAAGCAGTACCCAGTTACCATTTTTCTTGATGTTTTGCTTGTTGTGAGAACAATGATAAATGTTTGACTTCAATTAATTGACAATATTACCTAAGTTGATGAACAAATCTAATCAGTTGTTCATTTAATTTATGGACTATTCTACTCTTTAGAGGCTGGTAGCTTATCTGTACTACGCATTAAATTGGCCAGAAAAATACATTTTCTTGAATTAATACAATTTTCCTCAAGGTTAGCAATTGTATTTAAAAACATCTTTTAATGGGACCATGGCATCCTTCAGTAAAAGTAGTTAAATGAATATATGTGAGAAGAAGGATCTATTAAGACTAATTTTCTGGTTATTAATAGATATTGGTTAGTTGTTAGATACTCACTACAACATATACTTGTAAAAAAGAGATTCAATTGATCAGTGATAGAGAAGGGACGTAAGGGAAGTGGGGTGAGCCAAAGGCAGGAGGATAGGTTTTTGCAGAGGAGATGGAAGAAAGATGACAAATTTCATTTACTTTTCAGTTTATCTTTGGGCTATTCTGGGACCAAAGGTCATATTGATGAACATCATTTTCTATACTCTTATGGAATATTTTCTTATTTTACTTTGCAATTGCTTTAATTGTATGCAAGTGGAGAGTTATTGTAACTATTTTGTAGTTCAAAATAAAACAAAGTTCTAATGGGCATTCATCTTGAGAATCTATAAAAACTTATGATAGCTATGCATTATACCTATGACTCCAAAAATTTCAAAGTATTTCTCATATTTATTTATTTATTTGACAAACGTTTATTGAACACCTGACAAATATTTATTGGGGAACCCTTTTAAATGCTAAGGATGCCGTGGTGAACAACAGTTTATATTCTAGTAGGTACAAACAGCCAATACATAAAAGAATAAATAAATATCAAATATAGAAGTGCAGTAAGTGGTGTGAAGAAAAATAAAGAGGATGGTTAATGATGGTGGTTGGTGTGAGGGCAAGGCCTGTTTGTGGGGATAGCATTTGAGGAGAGACATGAATGAAATAAAGGGTGAGCCATGTGAATGTCTGGGCAAAAGTTTCCAAACAGAGGAAAAACAAGGGTTAGGTCAAAGTGGGTTGGAGCTTTGCATGTTGTAGAATAGCAAGAAGGCTGTTTTGTTTCTGGAAGAATGAAGTTTCTTGAAAAGCAAATCAAACAGAAAATCCCTTTCTTTGGAACTTACATTATACCAGGGGGAGGGAGACAAATAAAACGAATCAACCATCACATAAATACATGTCTGGTGGTGATAAGGTCTACGAAAGAAAGAGTAGATCAGGAGAAGGGGTAGGGGAGAAAAAGGAGAGCTATTTTAGGTAGACTGGTGAGAGAAGGCTCCTTAGAGGAGATAACATTCAGCAGAATTCTCAATGAAAAATAAGGGTCAGTGAACTATGCAGATATGTAGGGAAGAGTGTCATAGGCAGTGAATGCAAAGGCTCTGAGATGCTTAAGAGATGCAAGGTGTCTGTGAAATTAGCTAGGAGAAAAGCGGTAAGAGATGAGGTCAGATTTGTAGCCAAAGGTAGAACTACTTGGGGCTTGTATGTCTTTAGATTTATTCTCAGTGAGATGGGATGCCAGTAGATAGTTTTGAGCTTTGATATGACTAACATTTTAGAAAAATCATTCTTTCTGCTGTGTTTAGGGGACAAGGGTAGAAACTAGGAGCTGTGAAGAAAAATAAAGAGGATGGTTAGGAAGTTAACTGTGGTAGCCCAGGTGAGAGGCAAAGGCCTTTGGAGTAGCAGAGGTGTAGTAGAAAGGGGTAAGCATTTGGATATTTTTTTTTTTATGTTTCTTTTTTGTTGTTGTTGTTTATTTATTTTTTTATTATACTTTAAGTTCTAGGGTACATGTGCATAACGTGCAGGTTTGTTACATATGTATACTTGTGCCATGTTGGTGTGCTGCACCCATCAACTCGTCAGCACCCATCAATTCATCATTTATATCATGTATAACTCCCAATGCAATCCCTCCCCCCTACCTCCTCCCCATGATAGGCCCCAGTGTGTGATGTTCCCCTTCCTGAGTCCAAGTGATCTCATTGTTCAGTTCCCACCTATGAGTGAGAACATGCGGTGTTTGGTTTTCTGTTCTTGTGACAGTTTGCTAAGAATAATGGTTTCCAGCTGCATCCATGTCCCTACAAAGGACGCAAACTCATCCTTTTTTATGGCTGCATAGTATTCCATGGTGTATATGTGCCACATTTTCTGAATCCAGTCTGTCACAGATGGACATTTGGGTTGATTTGGATATGTTTTGAATGTAGAACTGACAGAATTAAAAAAATGGATTAGCTGTGGGATATAAGAAAATAAGTACCAATTGGAAAGCATTTGCAAAAATTCAGACAGGATTGTGCAGTATTTATAAATGCAATTATTTGAAATGCTTACATCTTAATTATTCAAAGATGTTATTAACACGAATATAGATTTGATGAATTCATTTAAGTAAGTTCTTTTAAATGTGAAGATCTGATTGAAAGGAAAAGGCAAAAAATAATTGTCATGTTTTGGCTTTTATTTGGCATCTGGCCATATGAGTAACACTTATAATTAAACCACTTGGCAACAAATTCACCAACTACTTGTTAAGCTAGGCATTATACCAAGAACTGAGGACACAGATCAATAAAGTTCAATCTGGAGTCATGTTTTATTATTTTTTTGGTAGGTACTCTTACAATAATATCCATGCTAGTGTCAGAAACATAGAATCATATAACATTACAGTATTTTTCCTTTTTTAGATACAGGGGAAGGGATGAGGAGGATGGGTCTCACCAAGTTCCCTAGGCTGGAGAATAGTGGCTGTTACACAGGCAGGCTCATAGTGCACTACGGCCTTGGATTTCCTGGGCTCAAATGATCCTTCAGCCTCAGCCTCCCAAGCATCTGGGACTACAGGCATGCACCACTGTGCCCAACTACACAGTATATATTTTTAGAAATAAAAATGTTCCCTATTGTAATGCTGTTGTGGGGTAACAGCACTTATTGCTGTTGTGGGGCTTCATTATAGGGTGACTTAGTTGTTACAACCTTTATTTATAAATTATGTTAATTTTCATGAGCTAGAGTTTGACTCCTTGTATTACTATAAAATCTATGTTAGGTAATAATGAACTATGATAAAGGAGTTTTGGTGTACATTTGATTCAAGTTAATGATGCTTGATTTAGGTGTTTTCTTCAGTGACCAGATATGTATACTATTCTAAAGAATCTATTACTAGGTGGGGGTGGGGGCTCACACCTATAATCCCAGCACTTTGGGAGGCCAAGGCAGGTGGATCACCTGAGATCAGGAATTTGAGACCAGCCTGGCCAACATGGTGAAACCCCGTCTCTACTAAAAATACAAAAAATTAGCTGGGCGTGGTGGCATACGCCTGTAATCTCAGCCTCTCAGGAGGCTGAGGCAGGAGAATTGCTTGAACCTGGGAGATGGAGGTTGCAGTTAGCCGAGATCACGCCTTTGCACTCTATCCTGGGCAACAAAACAAAACTCTATCTCAAAAAACAAAACAAAAAAACACTGACCAAACAAACAAACAAAAAGAATTGTATGTATGATACCTCAGTGAATACCTGTTAGTGCCACTTAGCTAATTGTTATGATAAATTCAAGTCTAATTTTAGCTTATTTTACCAAATTACAGATGAACGTTAACATATTTTTAATGAATTGATTTTTTAAAAATTAAACTGTCCTTTATTCTTGCTGGCCTGTACTAATCAATGAACAATTTTTTTTAATGCTGATTCAGGGATGAAAAGATGGAGTTACGCTTATAATGTATGCCTGTTATGCTTCTGAATCATATTTTGTGCATTATTTTACATATATTTTAAACAAATTAATCCTGGGGGAGTGACCATTGACTTTTTCATAAGACTTGTGCAGTTCTTTTCTTTTTTTAAAGCAGATCTGGAATTATTTTGTTATTCTGATAGAATTACTGTAAATTCTTGCCTACCCAGCATCCATTTTTAACAACTCTGAATCTTCAAGAACAAGTCTGGACTCATAATTAAATGAAATAAATATTGCAGAGAAAGGCTTCAGACACTTCAGTTTGAGGTTAAGAAAGGCGGAGGCCCTCTGTATTATGATGGTTGTGTTAACCAAAACAAAACAATGCCTTAATTGGTTAATACTATTCATAAAAATCATCTTGCTAACTTTTGTTTGTTAAATCCATGAAGCAGGGAATAAGTGAAAGGAACTGGAAAACAGAAGAAGAAAGAGGAGTGGTTAGTAAAGGAAGTGGTATAATTGCAGAAGTAGCAGAAATGGTAGAAATGATGAGAAGCTGCAGGCATGAGTGGCAGCAGAGACCCCTGAGGAGTAGACGGGAAAGTGGTCAGCTCTGCAGCCAACCTGCTCTGGAGCTTGTGAAAGCATAGGACAGCCCCCTGGTGAGTCTATTAGCAAAAGAGAATTGCCACCCAGGTAGACCCTTTCTAAATGCATAGTTATATATCTGTAAAACCCAGTGTACTAAGTTTCTTTTAAGCTAACATGAAAGAGACCTTCTTCTGTTGTTGTTCTGTTGCTGAGAAATGCTACATAATAAACAGTTTTAATATTTCACGAATAATTATTTATGCCACACTTTTTGGTGAAAGAAAATATCTGTAAATGCCTCTCTTATCTGTTGAAATGCTATTTCAAGAAGTAAAAGGCATCCAAATTGGAAAAGAGGAAGTCAAATTGTCCCTGTTTGCAGATGACATGATCTTATATTTTAAAAAATCTAAAAACTCCACCAAGTAACTCTTAGATCTGATAAACAAATTCAGTAAAGTTGCAGGATACAAAATCAACATACAAAAATCAGTGACATTTCTATACACCTATATTAAAGTAGGTGAAAAATAAATCAAGAAGGCAATTCCATTTGCAATAGCTATAAAAAAATTCTAGAAATAAGTTTAACCAAGGAGGTGAATGACCTCTGTAAGGAAAGCTACAAAACACTGATGAAAGAAATTGAAGAGGACACAAACAAATGGAAAAACATCCCATGCTCATGGATTGGAAGAATTAACATTGTTAAAATGACCGTACTACCCAAAGCAATCTACAGATTCAATACAATCCCTGTGGAGATACCAACAACATTCTTCACAGAAATAGAAAAAACAATCCTAAAGTTTGTACTGAACCAAAAAAGAGCCCAAATAGCCAAAGCAATCCTGAGCAAAAAGAACAAAGCTGGAGGCAGCACACTACCTGACTTCAAAATATATTATAAGGTTTTAATAACCAAAACAGCATGGTATTGGCATAAAAACAGACACATAGACCAATGGAAGAGAATAGAAAACCCAGAAATGAATCCATGTATTTACTGTCAGCTGATTTTAAAAAGTTTTTGATTTTTTTTTTTTTTTTTAAGAGATGGAGTAGTCACCCAGGTTGAACTGCAGTGGCACAGTCATAGCTCACTGCAGCCTTGAACTCCTGGGCTCAAGCGATCCTCCCACTTCAGCCTTCCAAGTAACTGTGATTAGAGGTCTGAGACACCAAGCCTGGTTTACAGCCAACTAACTTTTGACAAAGGCGCCCAGAACATCCATTAAGGAAAGAGAAGTATTTTTAATAAATGGTATTGGGAAAACTCTATATCCATATGCATAAAAATGAAACTAGACCCCTTTCACTATATATAAAAATCAACTCAAAATAGATCAAAGACTAAAATGACTGGAAGAAAACATAGGAGAAACACTCCAAGACATTGATCTAGGCAAAGATTTTATGGCAAAGACCTTAAAGGCAGAGGCAACAAAAGCAAAGATAGACAAATAGACTGATATGGTTTGGGTCTGTGTCCCCACCCAAATCTCATGTCAAATTGTAATCCTCAGCGTTGGAGGTGGAGCCTGGTGGGAGGTGACTGGATTATGGGGGCGATTTCCCTTTTGGTGCTGTTCTCATGATAGTGAGTGAATTGTCACAAGATCTGGTGGTTTAAAAGTGTGTAGTTCTTACCACCTCTCCCTCTTCCTCCTGCTTCGGGCATGTAAGACACTACTCCTGCTTTGCCTTCTGCTGTGAGTAAAAGTTTCCTGAGACCTCTCCAGAAGCCACCATGAATCCTATATATCCTGCAGAACCGTAAGCCAATTAAACCTCCTTTCTTTATAAATTGCCCAGCCTCAGGTATTTCTTTACTGCAGTGTGAGAATGAACTAATGTGGTGACTGTATTAAACCAAAAAGCATTTGCACAGCAAATAAAACAATCAACACAGTGAAGAGACAACCTATTGAATAGGAGAAAATATTTGCAAGCTGCTCATTTGACAAGGGAATAATATCCAGTATATACAAGAAACTTAACTGCAAAAAAAAAAAAAAAAAAAAAACCCAAAAAACAACAAAAAAAACCCCAAATAACCCCATTAAAAATTGGGCAAAGGATATGAATACATATTTCTCAAGACATACAAATGACCAACAACTATATGAAAAATGTTCAACATTACTAATCATCAGGGAAATATAAATCAACAAAACCACAGAGATGTTGTATCCCAGTTAGAATGCTTATTAAAAAAAGACAGATGCTGGTGAGGATATGGAGAAAAAGGAACTCATACAGTGTTGGTAATAATGTAAATTGGTATAGCCATTATGGAAAACAGCATGAAGATTTCTCAAAAAACTAAAAATAGAACTACCATATGATCCGGCAATCCCACTACTGGCTATTTATCCAAAGAAAAGTAGATCAGTATATCAAAGGGATACCTACACCCCCATGTTCATTTCAGCATTAAGGAAATGAAGCCTCAGAGAAGTTAAGCGCTTGGCCTCAGTGTCACCCAGGCAGGAAAAAACAGAACTGAGAATTTATGTGTGATTGCTCTATTCCAAAGACTAAACTTTTGACCAGTTTATTACACAATGTTAGGTCAGCAGAGATTGAAAGTTGCCAATCAGTGTGCTCCTCATTCTCTCATTTCCCATCCCAGGATTTGGGCAAATATTAATAAATGTGATTGAGCAAGGTCTGTGAAGTCCGAATCCCAGGAATCCCTAGAATATATCTCCCACTTTCTAGCTAGTGTCTGACCAGATTTTGGGGTCCTAATTAATGTCTGGTTTGATAAGCTTCTTTAAAACATCTGAACCTAGCCAGGCAAGTTCAAGTGCAACAGGATTTTTCCAAGAAGCCTCAGTCTAGAAACTGAGCAGTTGTGGTCTGAATTCTGAACCACCAATCTTCTCTTACTTGAATCTTGCAGGGAATTATTGTGAGGTTTGAATCTTGTCTCTGCCACCTACTAACTGTGAAAACTAACGTAATTATTTACATTTCTGAGAACGCTATTTGCCCCATCTAAAAACTAGTGTATAAATACCTTCCACAAAGTGATAAAAGGATTAAAGTGAGATCATGAATTTGAAAGTGGCTGGTACGATAAATGCTAAGTAAAAAAATTCAAATGAAATAAAATGGATTAAGTGAAATAAAATGGTTTCCTTGTTTCCAGCTTCCAACTGTCTCTTCAACCTCTCCACATGATTGCTCCTGGTTCGAGACTTCTGGCACCACCTGCCAATTCTCTTTTCCTCTGACAAGCTGTGGCAGGCACTACCTTCCTAGGCAACACGTGGGAGGACCTGGACTCGAGAACAGAGTCCCCAGAGTCCTGACCAGAACTTAATGTCTTCAAAACGTATTTATGGCATATTTAATTGTTGCATTGCCTTCAAAAGCACAATGTACTTCCATTATTTTTCCAGTTAAAATTTTAATAAAACTCAGTGAGAAAATCAGAAAATTTCAGAAACTTTAGAAGGAAAAAACCCACCATAATCTAATAACCTCTCAATAAACAATGTTAACAGCTGGATATATACTTTTAAGTGTTTTCATTGCTATATCTTGAGAAAGGGAGCCTGGTTCTTTTTAAAGATTTCATTCTGAATCAGAAATTCAGCTACTTAAAAAAGTAAATCATCTCAAATTAGCATTTGACATTGAGGACCTATTATAGACTGGACACTTGACAGTTGTCTAAAGAATTAAAAGTAGAAATATCAGTGTGTCTCCTCAACAACATATAGCAGAAGTGCAGGCAGGGGCAAGCTATAAATAGTTACACGTAAATATAAGTGCTAGATAGGAATAAATACAAAAGTAGAAGAAATTTCATATGTCAACTAATAAAAAATTCCCAAATGAATGATATCTATAATAAGTACTATGAGTTCAAATCTGCCAAGATCTTGTGGCTCTTAGCAAGAAGAACAAGTATAAAGAGATGAAATTTTCGGTAAGAAAATGAGAAGCATATGTGTCTTGGGTTAGGTTGGGAGTAATACCTGAAGGGTGGGCTTTTCCAAACGAGAATAAACAGGGTCAAATGTAACATAGATGCCAGAGAATTTGTTGATTTGAAAAAGACTTGTAAAGAATTTTACCTATACTAGAACATATTTTTTTCTATATCAATATTTCAATCTTATCCTCTTGGGTCACAAATGAACAAAAGGAGCTGAAGGAAGACTGGGGAAACTTGACAAAGACAGCTTTTCATTCACTTACTGGATTTTTATTGAGCACCTATATGTGCCAGGCACCTAGAGAGCAGGCCACCATGTATATATACACGTAGACTATGATACAATTGTGCAATGCACAATCAATAAAACTGTCTGTGATGACCCTGCAATAAAGATACAACAGTGAACAGGTTCCTCACATTTGGGGAAAGCAGGGGGGGTGGGGGAGACTAGTAATAAATAAGGACAAAATAAGGCAATTTCAGGGAGCAGTAATTGCTATGAAGAAAATAAAATAGCACAATGAGATAGAAAGTGACATTGGGGGCAGGATCATAAAGAATGATTAGGGAGAGTCTCTTTAAATAAGGAGGAAACCACACAAGGATTTGACAAATGTGTAGTTCAGGTAGAGGAAAAAGGAAGGGCAAAGTTCCTGCATGGGAATGATTATGCATTCATTCCAGTATGTCAGTGGTCTAATGTGCAAGTGGTGAACATTGAGGTGGTAGAGCTAGACAGGGGCTAGATTATATAAAGTATGGTGAAAATGTCTGGATTTTATTCTAAAGGAAATATTGACTCTTTAATAGCATACAGTAGGAAAGAGTCAGGTGCTTCATGTTGGCATGAAGATCTGGGTGAACAAAAATCCTAGCTGAAGTCTAGCTACAACAGTTTTTTAATTTTGAAGAAGCGTGGTTAGAAATCTTGAAGCCAGGAATAAGCTGGGAACAAATAAAGTATGGAAGCCTTGGCATTGGTTAGTTCTAATAATGATTTGGTAGTGTACAAGACTGGTGAAACAGGTATCTGGTTATACTTATGTGTTTACATTTCTTTTCATCTTGCTTTAGATAAAACAATTTTTAAAGAACATCTTTATTATCTTAGCTCTCTTACCATTTTAGCAAACATCAGCAGGTCTGGTTATTACCAGAGTTCTCTATTTCTCTAACTTCCTTTATAATGTGTGCAGACCTAAAGCTGCCCTACCACATCCCGTTCCTCATTCCCTGACTTCATCAGGAAGTGCAGAAGAATGTGAACTGCATGCTTGGCCATCAGAATGTTCCTGGGGTCCTGATTTTCCTCTTAGCTAATAGCTTACGTCCTGGACCAGTGGAAATATAGTATGAGATACACATGCTCTTTTTAAATTTTCTAGTAGCCACATTAAAAAAGTAAAAAGAATTAGGTGCAATAAATTTTAGGAATATATTTTATTTAACCCAATATATCTAAAATGCTATCATTTCAACATGTAATCAAAATTTAAAATTTTAATGAGACATTTTATATTCTTTTAAAATAATGTCCTCTAAATCCATTGTATGTTTTACACTTACAATACATCTCAATTCAAACAAGACACATTTCAAGTTCTCACTAGCCACATGTGGCTGGAGACTACCATATTGAACAGGGAAGTTCAAAATCTTACCCCCATTGACTTTTGAGACCTGGCAATCCCAGTCTACCTTGTTCTGTAGTGACTGTGCTGCAAGTACCTTGTCTAGACTCTGACATGACTTCCCATTTCTAGACAACTGTTCACTTTGAACTTTTAACTCCTGAATTGCTGATTCCAGAAATGGACATTTTGCTTGGCTCTCTCCACACCTACTCCCTGTCTGACTAACGTTGTCCTGCTGTTACATATTTGGCATGACATCAAGTAATTATTCAGGCTTTTCTGCATTAGAAGAGAGTTCTATTTTATAGAAAAAATACCATCGAGTGGAAGAACATGCTGAATTTTTTGTGGATCCTTTAAATTTACCTATGGGAATCTCAACTATTTGGAATATAGTACTATTATCTGGTTCCCAGATCCACTTATGGCTACTTACTGCTTGCTGACATAGTACACAGAAGAAAATAACTTTCAAACATCAGAAGCTAAATATTGTCTTAGTCTTTCTCTTTAGTGAAAAATTCCTAATTTATTTCCCCAAGCCAATAGATGTTTCAATGTTTCAAGTAGAATGGGGCCAATGTCATGCACTCAGAAAGATAGATAAAAATTTAATAATTTTCAAAATATACCTAACCCTGTCCTCCCCAGTTAACTTGGAAACCTTAATAGTCTTTTAACTTTTCTATTTTACCTTTGAGGGCAAACCTCTGTGGTTGCAAGTATATGCTTACAGGCCAAATTCAACCTTGAAGATGTGTTTTGTTGGCTCACACAGTGTCTAAAATTTTTCTGAAACAACATTTAGAAATTGGGAGCTTTCACATAAACATTCAGCTTTCTAGCTTCTTTTAAAAAATTGGTGCCGGGCGCGGTGGTTCAAGCCTGTAATCCCAGCACTTTGGGAGGCCGAGATGGGCAAATCACCAGGTCAGGAGATCGAGATCATCCTGGCTAACACGGTGAAACCCTGTCTCTACTGAAAAACACACACACAAAAAACTAGCCGGGCGAGGTGGCGGGCGCCTATAGTCCCAGCTACTAGGGAGGCTGAGGCAGGAGAATGGCGTAAACCCGGGAGGCGGAGCTTGCAGTGAGCTGAGATCCGGCCACTGTACTCCAGCCTGGGCGACAGAGCGAGACTCCGTCTCACAAAAAAAA
>NW_016804526.1:449505-454348 GCF_001698545.2 Rhinopithecus bieti
AAAAAAAAAAAAAAGGAAGACTTGTCTACACTGGGCAAGCTTCCTGCCTAGTACTTTTTGGCTGAGCTGGACTTGAGAAGGACCATGCTCTTGCTATTTTGACGAGGTCAGTTACCCCCGCCCGTTTCTTTCATGTAATAGATAAGTCTGTTCTCATCTGGGCACTTGCATCTGCCGTATCTGTAACTCATCATACATGTCTGCCGTTTGTCTTCCACCAATCTCTGGGGGACAGGGGTCTCTTATTTTTGAGAGGCCTTCTTTTTAGCTCCTGAATCTTCTAAAGATTCAGGTGGGGCAGAACAATGGAGGTAAGCTGATTAAGTATTCAAGTACCTGTTAAGTCTCAGGTGAAAGACAACCAAATTCATTGATGGTCATCAGTTTTAGGGGAATTCTTGGCTAGTGATCTGGAAACTCCCTTTCCTTGCGAGATCCTGGAAATAACAGATCATTTTATAAACCTTTGAATGAAAAGTTCAGATGTCAGTAAGAAATACTTTTCAGCAAAGTCTCTTTATTCTCTACTCAAAATAATATTGATAAATAATGAAATGTCACTTATACTAATTACTCAAACCACTGGTAGTGTAGTGTCTTTCCTAAATATTTGAATGATTTCAAAGGTCCAAATAGGAAGTAGAGATCCCTTGCCCTCTATTCCACTCCAGCTATCTTTCTTAAGGAAGGCAAAATAAAAAGGGGTTTATCTGGGTGGAATGCAATATCCAGAAATTGGTCATTGTTTCCATTTCCTTAATGGGTCTGATCTCCTTTAATACTCAAGGTGATGGACAGTGATGATCTCTGATTAATACTTTTACTTTCTCACATGGGGGTATTAAAAGCCAATTTTTAGCAGAGATTTTCTATCAGAGATAACTCAGTGTAAGCCAAAAACATTAGTAGTCCATGGACTTTGTTATTGCTATCAATTACATAAGTGATTTCATTAGAAGGGGAAGCCTCACTGTGCCTGATCAAAGTTTAGAAGTTTGTATGTTCACTGACAAGGAAGCGTTGTAACATGGCAAATGGCCAAGAGAGTCCCCAGCTGTCCCACTTCTTCAGGATGATTTAAGGGTCTGACTTACCTACCTCAAAGTCTCCTTTACCTCCAACGAACTCTATACAAAATAAGTCACCTTAAGTCTGTGGCTCTTAATCCTTAATGAGGGAGCTTATTACGATGCAGATTCCTGGGTCCTACCTTTAGACTCCAGTTTCACCAGTTCTGGGATGGGGCTGAGGATTCTGCATTTTTAAGAAGCCCTTGCAGGTAACTCTGATGCAGGTGATATGTATATATATATTGAAAAATCACTGCCTAAGGGCATTCTAGCATCTTGATTTTAAAATCATACTAAGGATATAACTCTCTAACATCCTCTCCTGAAAACACACCTAATGTTGATGGTGGGATTTGGGAGGAAATCGTATGTGTTAAAAGTTGACCCATCATAAAGATGGGAACAAGGTACATAAAATGGGGACTTTTTACAAACCTAATTCTTTATAATTTCATAAAGCTTCTTGTATAGTAATAAAATTTTAGAATAGGTATACAGCATAAGACAGAATAAATGATGGAAGAGAAAAACATTTATCTTCTAAAGGGGTATCTTTCTTTTTTTTTTTTTGAGACAGGTCTCGCTCTGTCACTGTCACCTAGACTGGAGTGCAGTGGCACAATATTGGCTCACTGCAACCTCTGCCTCCCAGGCTCAAGTGATTCTCCCGCTTCAGCCTCCTGAGTAGCTGGGATTACAGGCATGCGCCACTACCACCTGGCTAATTTTTTTTTCTTTTGTATTTTTAGTAGAGATGGGGTTTCACCATGTTGGCCAGGCTGGTCTCAAACTCCTGGCCTCAAATGATCTATCCACCTCAGCCTCCCAAAGTGCTGGGATTACAGACATGAGCCACTGCACCTGGCCTTTTTTTTTTGTAGAGACAGATCTTGCCATGCTGCCCAGGCTGGTCTCGTACTCCTGAGCTCAAGCGATCAGCACCCCGCTCGGCCTCCCAAAATGCTGGGATTACAGGTGTCAGCCACTATGCTCATCCCAAAAGGGATATCATTAAAAGGCGTTAGATAGTGCTTGAAGTTGAATGGAATGGGGAAACTATCAACTTTTACTTTTCTGAAAATTAGTTAACAAGATTTTCTACAAGTAGCAGATTATCCAATCATTAATTACATAATCCACAAAGACATCCAAATATCTCAGAAAACAAGTAATCTGCAAGTAGATGGTTCCAGATGACCCAGGTACCCTCTTCTCTGCCTTCCTCAGACTGTTGGCTTAATGTTCTAGACTTACCACCTCACAGTAACAAGATTGTTGCATCCTTATATATTCAAAGCAGAAAGAAGGGATTATTTTACTTTGAGTAAGACCCTCCTAGAAATCTACTCAGCAGACTTCCCCTTATATCTCACTGGTCAAAATTAGGCAAAACTAAGTCACATTAACCATTAACAAAGCAGGATGAGATTACACTCTTCATTTAGACCAATTATGGTTCATTTCCTCATCTGGAGGGAAAACCCACCTTCTCTGAAATGCTACTGCTAGAAATAATTCAAGGTTCCTTAAATTGTTTTATAAACAATGAAAAATTAGGGAAATGTTGGGCAACCAACCATATCTACCTCAGTTTTGAAATTATCCTTTGGATTTTAGTGGTTGCAGAATCCTGGGAATGCATTGAGAATGGGGTGGTAGGTTGAGTAAGTGAAAGCTTCTAGGAATGGTGGTAGGGTAGGGTAGAGTGGGAGTGGGTACATGGGACAGATAACTTGGAGGAATAGCTGGCCTCTTTTGGTATTTTGTTCAGTCACATCTGAGTTGAGGATGCGTTGGTAAGAACTTAAAGCATTTGTAAAGCTCATATTATCACAAGGAATAATAAAATACAAGTGACAGAAATCTTGTTACATCTTCTAATGATCTTTTGGTTATTTCTGGAACCTATCTGTAAGATTGCTTATGGCAATAACTCAGTATCTTACTGCTTCTATTGAATATAAAACAAAGTATAATTTCACCTTCTTACAACTCACTTACATGAAAGACTACAGTAAATAATACTGTATAGTGTTTGATTTTTATCATCAATCCTGGAGATCACACAGATATTCAGATATGCTAGAAAAAGAAATGTCAACAAACATACTGCATTTGTTTATTTTGTGTTTTGCTTTGTTCCAAAAATACTTGAAGTAGCTTAAAAGAATGTGTCTAATATAAACAGAGTCAGAAGTGGAAATGTCAACCTAACACCTAAGGCATACAAATTTGCTTTTGTTTAATTATACATAATGCAAAATGATGAAAAATAAATTTAACCCTTTCTGTGACTAATGTTAGACTTTTAAAGATTATTATTTCGAAATTAAAATCTAAATTATTGCAATTGAGAAGTTTTTGTTTTCAACTATGTCCTCACTAAAATTGTTTAAAACGAAGGAATTTGTTCTTTTGTAACAGTTTCAAAACACGAAACTTGAACATTGATTTACATGTCAACACACTTAATGATTGCTTAAATTTTTACTTCATGAAAATTGAATTTCTATTTCAGAAGTAGTTTATATTTAATAGTTATTGACATTTTAAACATTTAAAGACAACTGATATGAACAATATTGAAGAAATGGGTATCCACTGACATTTTATGAGGAAGTTAAATTTTATTGAAGTGAATTGAAAATTGCTGTTGTTTCAAAATAATTAATGCAATGCAATGCTCTTCAACTTTAATAAAGATTCATCCTCTCTTGAAATATGAAGGGAATTGACAACAACATGTAATATTGTCTTTTTAAATTAAAGCCTTAAACTTTGGAAAATAAATCCTGCAAAGTGGCATAATAATAGGTGTTCTCTTGATTTTTTTTTTCAGTTAAGCAATTAGAAAATAGCAAAGATTTTAATCTCCTTTTCCCTCAAAAATGAAGAACATTGCATCTGTGTTAATGGCATAAAAAATTTAACCTTAAACATTTGTAATAGAACATAAAATTCTTTATACCAGACTTTATAATAGAAAATAAGCTTAATCTAAATTATATTTTTTGTTTTGCCAATTACGAATGTACGTGTATACATATATGTCTATGTGTGTGTGTATCTGTGAATGATCTGAGAAACTTTCCACAATTACTTAAAATATAATTGTTTTGAGACGGAATCTCCTTCTGTTGCCCAGGCTGGAGTGCAGTGGCGAGATCTTGGCTCACTGCAACCTCCGTCTTCCGGGTTCAAGTGATTCTCCTGCCTCGGCCTCCCGAGTAGTTGGGATTACAGGCACATGCCACCACACCCGGCTAATTTTGTATTTTAGTAGAGATGAGATTTCACCATGTTGGTCAGGCTGGTCTCAAACTCCTGATCTTGTGATCCGCCTGCCTCGGCCTCCCCAAGTGTTGGGATTACAGGCGTGAGCCACTGCACCTGGCCAAAATATAATTTTAAGAACTGAAAAGTGAGTTAATTGAAATAGTTATCTGACTTAGTCCTCATTTATTCAAGAGTTTTGAATTATTTAGGTTAATGATGGCAAAACCAAAAGCACATAAATCAAATAGTATAAAAGTTAACCTAAGGGGATTGAGTTAAAAGGAGCATTCTGGGCAAATGAAGGTTAGATTGAGCAGCGATTGTTGAGAGTTAAATGTTGGTGAGAAATGCACTAAAGTGTACCATCTGCTTTCTTTTCTTCAAAATTGGCTTTATGTGTATCACATTTATCATTATACAGTAGTGTTATCAAAATACAACAGTTTTATAAGAAGTTATATATGTATATATTTTATATATATATATATATTTTTTTT
>NW_016804526.1:456377-461180 GCF_001698545.2 Rhinopithecus bieti
TTTTTTTTTTCAGTTAAGCAATTAGAAAATAGCAAAGATTTTAATCTCCTTTTCCCTCAAAAATGAAGAACATTGCATCTGTGTTAATGGCATAAAAAATTTAACCTTAAACATTTGTAATAGAACATAAAATTCTTTATACCAGACTTTATAATAGAAAATAAGCTTAATCTAAATTATATTTTTTGTTTTGCCAATTACGAATGTACGTGTATACATATATGTCTATGTGTGTGTGTATCTGTGAATGATCTGAGAAACTTTCCACAATTACTTAAAATATAATTGTTTTTGAGACGGAATCTCCTTCTGTTGCCCAGGCTGGAGTGCAGTGGCGAGATCTTGGCTCACTGCAACCTCCGTCTTCCGGGTTCAAGTGATTCTCCTGCCTCGGCCTCCCGAGTAGTTGGGATTACAGGCACATGCCACCACACCCGGCTAATTTTTGTATTTTTAGTAGAGATGAGATTTCACCATGTTGGTCAGGCTGGTCTCAAACTCCTGATCTTGTGATCCGCCTGCCTCGGCCTCCCCAAGTGTTGGGATTACAGGCGTGAGCCACTGCACCTGGCCAAAATATAATTTTTAAGAACTGAAAAGTGAGTTAATTGAAATAGTTATCTGACTTAGTCCTCATTTATTCAAGAGTTTTTGAATTATTTAGGTTAATGATGGCAAAACCAAAAGCACATAAATCAAATAGTATAAAAAGTTAACCTAAGGGGATTGAGTTAAAAAGGAGCATTCTGGGCAAATGAAGGTTAGATTGAGCAGCGATTGTTGAGAGTTAAATGTTGGTGAGAAATGCACTAAAGTGTACCATCTGCTTTCTTTTCTTCAAAATTGGCTTTATGTGTATCACATTTATCATTATACAGTAGTGTTATCAAAATACAACAGTTTTATAAGAAGTTATATATGTATATATTTTATATATATATATATATTTTTTTTTGAGGCAGAGTCTCACTCTGTTGCCCAGGCTGGAGTGCAGTGGTACGATATTGGCTCACTGCAACCTCTACCTCCTGGGTTCAAGCAATTCCCCTACCTCAGCTTCCTAAGCAGCTGGGACTACAGGCACCTGCCACCACACCCAACTAATTTTTGTATTTTTGGTATACACAGGGTTTTACTGTGTTGGCCAGGCTGGTCTTGAACTCCTGACCTCAAGTGATCCACCTGCCTTGGCCTCCCAAAGTGCTGGAATTACAAGTGTGAGCCACCATGCCCAGCCCAGAAGTTATGTTTTTGAAAAGAGAAAAAACCCTGAAAACTTCATGATCTAACATGACTCTCAGGTAAATATACCTAGGGTAAAAATACCATTGTGTTTGACACAACATAGTAGACAGTGAATAAAAACTTACTGAAAACGAGGCCAGGTGCAATAGCTTATACCTGTAATACCAGCACTTTGGGAGGCCAAGGCAGGCAGATTGCCTGAGTCCAGGAGTTTGAGACTAGCCTGGGCAACATGGCAAAACCCTGTCTCCACTAAAAATACAAAAATTAGCAGGGTGTGGTGGCACATGCCTGTAGTCCCAGGTACTCAGGAGGCTGAGGCATGAGAGTTGCTTGAACTTGGGAGGCAGAGGATGCAGTAGGCTGAGCTCTTGCCACTGCACACCAGCCTGGGTGACAGACTGAGACTCTGTCTCAAAATACATACATACATACATACATACTTATTGGAAATGAGTGAATAAGGTGATTTAGTTGGGGCAGCAGAGCAGAGCCATATGCAGATTCAGTTCTTCTGGGTTATGGATATATAAGTTGAACATTGTTGATGATAGCAATATTTCTATTACCAAAGAACAGCTATTTTTTATTAGTTATTTGACAGTGCTACACTTTAAGGAAATGAGGAAAAACATTTGGGAAACAGAGTGTATTAGTCCGTTTTCACACTGCTATTAAAAACTACCTGAGACTGGGTAATTTATGAATAAAAGAGGTTTAATTGATTCACAGTTCCATATGGCTGGAAAGGCCTCAGGAAACTTACAGTCATGGTGGAAGGCAAAGGGGAAGCAAGGCACGTCTTCCTATGGTGAAGCAAGAGAGAGAGAGAAGAGGAAAGCACCACACACTTACCAAACAACCAGTTTTTGTGAGAACTCACTATCATGAGAACAGCAAGGGGAAAGTCCGTCCCCATGATTCAATCACCTCCCACCCGGCCCCTCCTTTGACATGTGAGGATTACAATTCAAGATGAGATTTGGGTGGAGAGACCAAACCAAACTATATCACGAGCTTGTTGAAGAGGGGTTTGCCCAGCATGCCAGAAGTAACAGTTTTATTATTATTCTATCTAATGTTTGACATGATTAAATCAGACATATAGCAAAGGCTAGTTACACATGAAGTTTAATTTATAATCACACTAATTTTATGACAAAGCCTATCTGATATACACGTAATAGTAGCCATAATTGTACTATGCCACTTGGTCTTTAGGCAACAGGAATAACATGATCAGAAAAATAGATGTACGAATTAATACGAGTGGGCAAGTGTTAATGAAGATAAATGGGGAAGGCTATAGGAGATAAATGGACAAGAAAGCAGTTGGGGTCAGTGAGGAAAGATTGAACACTTCAGGAAGTTACTCCCAGTGTACCAGGAAGGCTTCTCAGCATCTGGAGTGCTACATGTCATTGCCTTCTGCTACAGGCATTGCCTGTGGCCTGGTGTTCTACAAAATTCTGGCTAATGGGCTTGTTCACAAACCCAGGAACTCACACAGCAAAGACATGGGATGCAGTATAAGTTATGTATCTTCCCTAGTGAGAAAAAACTTGATGGACAGCTTGGTTCTTAAGTTTCTGACTGAGGATAGTGATGAACAAATAAAGCAGGAAGGGCAGTGACTACTATCTAACTTTCTCATGAAAAAGGACTGGGAAATCTCAAAAATCTCCTTTCCTCTCCTCTCAGAGTTATGTTACACTTAAAGGAGAGATATGTTTGGTTAAATGAAGGGCTGTCCACCTGCTCACAAATCTCTGAATCCTCCAGGGAGAGAGAAAGAGACCCCAAGGATGGTAAGGACAGAGGTGTAGCTTTTGGGAAAGCACTGAAATATCTGATGATGTAAATATGCTAACACTCCTGGGAGGTAGAAATGAAGGCTATCATTCATGTTTCACTTATTCATTCAGACAGCATTTATTGAGCACCTAGTATTTTCTTCAAGCCATTCTATAAATAGAATGCAATTCTAATCAAAATGTCATTGGGGTTTTTTCATGGAACTTGACTCCAGGGTTAATTTTGGACATACGCCCTAATGCAGAGACCTACTTCCAGCCTCTTTAGGCCTTTTCAACTCCATCAACAGAGGCTAGAAGGAAGCTGTTACATAGTTGGAGGAAGATCTGGCCTCCCCTGATCAGCTTGCCTTTATCAGCCGAGGGTCAAGTGAGAGCCCCATAGACTTGTAGAAAGACTTCTCCCCTGGCAGG
Source organism: Rhinopithecus bieti (assembly GCF_001698545.2). NCBI lineage: Eukaryota > Metazoa > Chordata > Mammalia > Primates > Cercopithecidae > Rhinopithecus > Rhinopithecus bieti. Next base: position 459,851 of record NW_016804526.1, read on the forward strand.
AGTCAAGAATCATCCAAGTACATTGGATCTAATTGCTGTTGTCAGGACCAAGAGGGGACTCCTTGAGCCTGAGGAAGACTCTGCCTTCCTAGATGTCTTTGCCTCCTTCTGTGGGATCAACAGGAATTCCTGGAACACCACTATTCCTTGTTCCTCAACGCTTACAGCCTTACCACTAGTCTCTGCCTTCAGCCCACTAGAATTAGTATGAGATTAAATCTGCAAATAGCACAATACTCTCTTTCCCATTCATTTCCCATTCTAATTTCTATGCAGTGCATATCTCCTATTTTATTCGTTTTTCCCACCACTCCTTAATTTCCAAAACCTTTAACACTTTGCCTTTGCAACTCATGATCCAGCATCAACAAACTGTTCTATATCTTCAACCCTCTCTAAAGGTTCCCCTCACTTGCTCTAATTGAAACCTGGCTCTCTCCTGAGCCTACTCCTACACTATCAAGTGGTAAGGTATTTCTTCTTCCATACAATTGGGGCCAGGTGGGAGTATGTGTCCTCCTTGTTCCTTGTCACCACTTTCAGAGCCTTCTCACTTCCTTCTCCCTAAAAAAAATACTGAGATGTGAGGCTCAGGTCATCAGACTATATCATACACTGTCTCCATTATTGCTTCTGTCTACTATCTCCCTGGGTTACTGTCCTTCATTTTTTTCTTTTTTTTTAATTCAGCCTTATTAGGTATAATTGGCAAATAAAAATGTATATTCAAAGTGTGCAATATGATGTTTTGAGACACATATACATTATAAAATTATTACCACAATCAAGCTAATTAACATATCCATCACTTCACATATTTGTAGTTTTGTATGTTGAGAATACTCAATATCTACTCTCTTAGCAAATTTCAAGTATACAATACATTACTACTAACTATAGTTACAGTGTTGTACATTAGGTCTCCAGAAATTGCCAATTTATAACTTCAAGTTTGTACCCTTTTGACCAACATCTCCTCATTTTCCCCTCCCTTGTCCTTCATTTCTTGGTTTTATTTCCTGACCCACTGTTTACTACTCCTGTCTTAATTCTTGGTAATGTTAATAAACACATGGGAGATCCTTCCAAAAACCTGGTCATTTAGTTCCTTGGATATCTCTTCTCCAATAATCTTGTCTTCCACCATACCTTAGCTCATCATTCTCGTAATTATATCCTAGATCTTCTCATTGCCAATAATTGCAACAGTTTCATAATCTCAATTTGCTGCATACTATTCTCTGACCACCACTTTTCTTCCTTTTCCTTCCTTCCTTCCTTCCTTCCTTCCTTCCTTCCTTCCTTCCTTCCTTCCTTCCTTCCTTCCTTC
>NW_016804526.1:461515-508412 GCF_001698545.2 Rhinopithecus bieti
TTCTTTCTTTCTTTCTTTCTTTCTTTCTTTCTTTCTTTCTTTCTTTCTTTCTTTCTTTCTTTCTTTCTTTCTTTTTCTTTTCTTTATTTCTCTCTTTTTTTTCTTTCTCTCTCCTTTCTCCTCTCTTTCCCTCTTTCTTTTTTTCCTTCTGACAAGCTCTTTCTCTGTTGCTCAGGCTGGAGTGCAGTGTCCTGATCACGGCTCACTGCAGACTCAACCTCCTGGGCTCATTGGATCCTCTTGCCTCAGCCTCCCAAGTAGCTGGAATTACCACCATGCCCAGCTAATTTTTGTATTTTTTGTAGACACAGAGCTTTGCCATGTTGCTTAGGCTGATCTCAAACTACTGGGCTCAAGCAGTCCACCTGTCTCAGCCTCCCAAAGTGCTGGGACTACAGGCATAAGCCATGGGCAACAAGTACTTTTCTAACTCGTCTGTCTATATTGTGACTCTAACAAGCCTTGGATCCGGCTAGAACCTACAGTCTACTGAACCTACCATTTTTTTAATTTTTTTTTTTATTTTATTTTTTTAGCTATCTCACCTCTTCCTGTTGTCCACTTTTCCCTCCTTCCTCAGTTTAAATTCAATAGTCAAACACTATAATCACTCACTTTATTTCATCCTCAAATCCTTTGCCTTTCTCTCTTACCTCATCATATTGCCTTGGCAAAACCACAACCCTGATTAATTCAGCTATTGCCTGGTGAATGTCTGCATCTGCATAACCAAACATAGCTGGGAAAGAACACATAGTTGTGCTTATTGGTATCAATGTAAATTAATGTTCATTATCCTCCTTTGGGCCCTTAATGACTTTTGAGAATTGTCCTGTATTCTTCTAGTCCATTTACTTTCCCACTCTCTTAAATGACAGTTTCACACCTTCTCTTATCTCCTCAAACCTCCAGCATCTCCTCTGAAGTGATCTCACTGAAAGGAGTGTTATTTTTAGATGAACAACCTGGGTGCCTGTTACAGGCCAATCTCAATCTTTCTTGTTTACTAAGGTACATCTCTAGCACGTATTCCCTCTCTTTCCTACTGCTATGGTTTGAATGTTTGTCTCCTCAAAAACTCATATTGAAATCTAACGCCATTGTAATAGTACATAGAGGTGGAACATTTAAAAGGTGACTAGGCCACAAGGGCCCCACTCTCACAGGTGGTCGTGGTGCTGTTATAGAAGGGCAAGTTTGACAATAACAGTGGGAGACTTCAATACTGCACTGACAGCACTAGACAGTTCATCAAGACAGAAAGTCAACAAAGAAACAGTGGACTCAAACTATACGCTAGAACAAATGGACTTAACAGACATTTATAGAACATTCTGACCAATAACTGCAGAATATACTTTCTTCTCATCAGTACATGGAACATTCTCCAAGATAGACTATACAATAGGCCACAAAACAAGTCTCAATAAATTTAAGAAAGTGAAAATCATATCAAGTATTTTCTCAGACCACAATGAACTAAAACTGGAAATTAACTCCAAAATGAACCTTCAAAACTACACAAGTACATGGAAATTAAATAATCTGCTCTTGAATGGTCTTTGGGTTGACAATGAAATCAAGATGGAAATTTGAAAATTCTGTGAAATGAATGATAATAGTGATACACTTATGAAAACCTCTGGAATACATCAAAAGCAGTGCTAAGAGGGGCATTATAGCATTAAATACTTACATCGAAAAGTCTGAAAGAGCACAAATAGACAACCTAATGTCAACCTAAATTACCTAGCTCTCAAGGAACTAGAGAAACATGAACTAATCCCAAATCCAGCAGAAAAAATGAATAACAAAGATCAGAACAGAACCAAATGAAATTAAAACAAAAAATTCAAAAGATAAATGAAACAAAAGCTGATTCTTTGAAAAGATAAACAAAATTGATAGACCGTTAGTGAGATTAATCAAGAAAAGAAGAGAAAGAAGAGAGAAGATCCAAATAAGCTCAATTAGAAATGAAATGGGAGATCTTACAACTGATACCACAGAAACACAAACGATCATTCAAGGATACTATAAACACTTTTATGCATATAAACTAGAAAATATACAGGAGATGAATAAATTTCTGGAAATATACAATCCTTCTAGATTATATCAGGAAGAAATAGAAACTCTGAACACACCAATAACAAGCAGTGACATTGAATCAGTAATAAAAAAAATTGCCTACAAAAAAAGTCTAGGACCAGATGGGGTTGCAGCTGAATTCTATCAGACATTCAAAGAAGAATTGGTACCAATCCTAATGAAACTATTTCAAAAGATAGGGAAAGAGGGAATACTTCCTAAATCATTCTATGAAGCCAGTATTACCCTAATACTAAAACCAGGAAAAAGAAAGAAGAATAACAGACCAATATCCTTGATGAACATAGATGCGAAAATTCTCAACAAAATACTAGCTAACTGAACCCAACAGCATATCAAAAAGATAATACATCATGATCAAGTGTGTTACATACCAGGGATGCAGGGATGGTTCAGCATATGCAAATCAGTAAATGTGATACCTTACATAAACAGAATTAAAAACGAAAATCATATAATCATCTCAATAGATGCAGAAAAAGCATTTGACAAAATCCAGCATCGCTTTGTGATAAAAACCTTCAACAAAATTGGCATAAAAGGTTCATATCTCAAAGTGATGAAAGCCATCTATGACAAACCCACAGCCAGCATCATACTGAAGGGGGGGAAAAGTTGAAAGCATTCACCTGAGAACTGGAACAAGACAAAGATGACCACTTTCACCACTTCTATTCAACACAGTATTGGGAATCCTAGCCAGAGCAATCAGACAAGAGAAAGAAATCAAGGGTATCCAAATTGGAAAATAAGTCAAACTGTTGCTGTTCCCCAATGATATGATCATAAACTTAGAAAACCTTAAAGACTGATCCAAAAAGCTCCCAGATCTGGTAAATGAATTCAGTAAAGTTTCAGGATAGAAAATCAATGTACATAAATCAGTAGCTCTGCTGTACACCAAGAATGACCAAACTGAGAATCAAATCAAGAACTCAATCCCTTTTATAATAGCTGCAAACAACAACAACAACAACAACAACAACTTAGCAGTATACTTAACTGGTGAGGTGGAAGATCTCTACAAGGAAAACTACAAAACTGCTGAAAGAAATCATAGATGACCCAAACAAATAGAAACACATCCCGTGTTCATGGATGGGTAGAATCAATATTGTAAATATGACCATACTGCCAAAAGCAATCTACAAATTCAATACAATTCCCATCAAAATACTACCACCATTCTTCACAGAAAAAGAAGAAACACTCCTACAATTCATGTGGAACGAAAAAAGAGCCCACATAGCCAAAGCAAGACTAAGCAAAAAGAACAAATCTGGGAGCATGTCATTACCAAAACAACATGGTACTGGTATAGAAATAGTCACATAGACCAATGAAACAGAATAGAGAACCCAGAAATAAGACCAAATACTTACATCCAATTGATCTTTCACAGAGCATACAAAAACATAAAGTCGGGGAAGGATACCCTGTTTTAACCAATGGTACTGGGATAACTGGATAGCCACATGCAGAAGAATGAAGCTGGATCCTCATCTCCCACCTTATACAAAAATTAACACAAGATGTATCAAAGACTTAAATCTAAGATCTGAAACCACAAAATTCTGGAAGATAACATCAGAAAATTCTTCCAGACATTGGCTTAGGCAAAGAATTCATGACTAAGAACTCCAAAGCAAATGCAACAATAACAAAAATAAATAAATGAGATGCAATGAAATTAAAAACTTCTGCACAACAAAATAAATTGTCAGCAGAATAAATAGGCAACCCACAGAATGGGAGAAAATATTCTCAAACTATGCATCTGACAAAGAACTAATATCAAAAATCTACAAGAAACTCAAAGAAATTAGCAAGATAAAACAAATAATCTCATCAAAAAGTGCACAAAGGACATGAACAGACAATTCTCAAAAGAAGATATACAGCCAACAAACATGAAAAAATGCTCAACATCACTAGTCATCAGGGAAATAGAAATCAAAACTACAATGAGATACCACCTTACTCCTGCAAGAATGGCCATGATTTAAAAGATCAAAAAATAAAAGATGTGGACATGGATATGGTGAATAGGAACACTTTAACACTGCTGGTGGGAATGTAAACTAGTACAACCACTATGGAAAACAGTATGGAGATTCCTTGTAGAACTACCATTTGATCCAGGAATCCCACTGCTGAGCATCTACCCAGAGGAAAAGAAGTCATTATATGAAAAAGACACATGCACACCCATGTTGATAGCAGCACAATTTGCAATTGCAAAAATATGGAACCAACCTAAATGTGGTATGTATACACCGTGGAATAAATACTAATCAGCCACAAAATGGAATAAAATGATGGCATTTGCAGCAACTTGGATGGAATTGGAGGCCATTATTCTAGGTGAAGTAACTCAGGAATGGAAAACCAATTATCATTTGCTCTCACTTATAAGCTTAGCTTATAACCTAAGCCATGAGGATACAGAGGTATAAGAATGATTGAATGGACTTTGGGGACTTGTCGGGGAGGATGAAAGGGGGTAAGAAAAAGAGGCTACATATCAGGCACAGTGTATACTGCTTAGGTGATGGGTGAACCAAAATCTCAGAAATCACCACTAAAGAACTTACGCACGTAACCAAAAACCACCTGTGCCCCCAAAACTTTTGAAGTAAAATAAAAAATTTAAACAGTGTGTTTGGACCCCCTTGTTCTTTCTCACCCTCTTTCCATCTTCCACCATGGAATGATGCTGCAAGAAGGCCCTTGCCAGATGCTGGTACCTTGGTATTGGACTTCCAAACCTCCAGAACTGTGAGCCAATGAATTCTGTTTATTATAAATTACTCAGTCTCAGGTATTATGTTATAGCAGCACAAAAAATGAACTAAGACACCTACATTATCAATTTTTCCTCTCTCCATGATCATTTTCATAAGCTTACAAACTTGTTTGTTCTTCCATCTTTACTTCAATATGGAAACATTTATTGATTTGCATCTACTAGTGCTAGAGGCATAAAAAGGGAAAAGAATCATTGCATACTACTCCTATAGGATACAGGAAAACTTCTCTAACATAGATTCTCTAAGGACTAAAGACTTCAGGTATAATGAATTATAATACTTTAATATTATCTGTGAATTTCCATAATACTGGCCTTCGATTGACCAGGTTACATCTATAATAGAGGCTATTTTGATCAGAGTAGAACATTTTATAAGGCTTTTCACACTTTTTATCACAAGAAATGACAAATTTGAGCTTAATTATATATTCTTACATATAGTACCTGGCTATTTTCCTCACAAAAAAACAGATAAGAATCTTCTTCTTAAATTAAGGTTAGGGTAATAATAATTGCTACAGTTTATTGAATATCAATAAATTTATTGAATGCTGGATTCTGGGCTTAATGTTTTCATACATTTGTTCACTTAATCCTGACAGCAATCCTGTGAGACAGGTAGTTTTCTCTTAATCTACAGGTAGAAAAGTGAGAAACAGAGAATTTTTTATTTTAAATAAAATCCCTCTCCATGAGCTTTATATAATTTTTATTTTAATTAGAATAACATACAAATTCTGGTTTGAATACTCAAAGACAAAAAAAGCATGCATGCAGATGGTCTGAACTAAATAAATCATGTGCACTTCAGTATGCACGTCATCTTGTGACAGTGAATGTGTCAATGGTTACAGTGGATTTACTGTGTGAGTGGTTTCTGCATGACACTGGAGACCTAGAGCAATGACAGGGCAATTTCACCAACAGACAACTGGTACCTCTAGAGTGCATATGGATAGAGGGCATGGATGAGAAAGCAGGAAGGAACGCTCACTTATTGTTAGATACAGTATGCTTTAAAATTTATGTAGTTTAGATTTCTTACTATCAATTTTATATTTTTAAACTTACAGAACGGTTGAAAGGATAGTGCAATGAACAACCATGTATTACTCACACAGATTCAAATCACACAGATTCAAATCACACAGATTCAAATCACACAGATTCAAATCACACAGATTCAAAAATTGTTACCATTTTGACATAATTGTTTCTCTCTGTATATTTATAGATTTATAGTTTTTCCTTTGACTGGTCTTTTTTTTTTTTTTTTTTGAGACGGAGTCTCACTACGTCGCCCAGGCTGAAGTGCAGTGGGGCAATCTCAGCTCACTGCAACCTCTGCCTCCTTGGTTCAAGTGACTCTCCTGCCTCAGCCTCTTGCATAGCTGGGATTACAGGTGTGTGCCACCATACCAGGCTAATTTTTTGTATTTTTAGTAGAGATGGGGTGTCACCATGTTGGCCAGGCTGGTCTCGAGCTCCTGACCTCAGGTGATCTGCCCACTTTGGCCTCTCAAAGTGCTGGGATTACAAGTGTGAGCCACCGTGCCTGGCCGGCTGGTCCATTTTTAAAATTAGTTCCAGACATATTAATGCTTCTGCATGTATCTATCAAGAACAAGGACATTCTACATAATAACAATCCAATTATGACACTTAAATTTAACACAAATCCATTATTATTGTCTAATATACAGTCAATTTTCAAATTCTACCAATTGTCCCGGTAATATCCCATATATATGGTTCATTTTCGCCTATGATTCAGGATCCAATCACAGATCTTCTCTTGCATTTAGTTATCAAGTCTCTTTAGTCTTCTCCAATCTGGAACACTTGCTCATCATTTTTGTCTGTCATGACATTGATTTCATAGAAGAGTCTAGGCCAATTGTTTTCTAGGCTGTCCTTCAATTTCAATTAACGTGTTTTTTTTTTCTTATGATTAGATTCACATTAAACATTTTTGGCAGGAGTACTATATAGATGATGTTGAGATTAGTTTTAACAGATATTAGTTTATCTTGATAATGTATTAATATAAATTTTTTCATTTCAGTAAACCACATGTACATTTCAAATATTTATTTTCTTTGCTTATAATGTAATTTTATACAAACTGTTAAATATGAGATGAAATGTTATACTGTACTAATTGTCATGAGTAAGAAATTTTTTGATTAGTAGATTACATATTTTTATAGACAAATTTTAAAATTAAGAATGATGTAACCTAAAATGTGTGAATGTAATTGGTTTAAAATAGTTGTGTATTTACTGTTTACAGGGCTAATAAATGTACTATATTATTTTTGTCTAGGTGATAATGAAGTTCTAGTAATACGAACCCTTTTCAGTAAGTCTTAATAAGGTTTTGCCAGAAAGTGTAATAAAACTAACAAGGTGTTTTGTGATAATTGCCAATATTGTTAGTTGTTAAAACAGGAATTAGAGAAAATCTCCTGAAATAGGCCATTTCTTTACAATCTTTATTTATGATTTTTAAATGCATGCTTTAAAATAATAATGGCTGCTGTTTATTATGTGCCAGATCTTTCACAAGTATCTCCTGTAGTTAACACAACTTTAGGAGGCAGGAATAATTATTAACATTTATAAATCACAAACAAAGGAGCTTTTAACCATTTATTAAAACCTTCTGGCTTTATAAGTCTACAAAAATGCTGTATTTTATTGCCATGTTTGATTCTGTAGTATATTGTAAACTCCAGGTGAGTGTGTGTGTGTGCGCGTGCGCTTTTCTTACGAAAAAAGAGAATACACTTAAATTTACATCTTTGTAAAACTAGTTTGTGCTGTTTTCACCTGGCAGAGTCTTTTATGTTCTGGATAGAACTCTGAGGATAGTCTTTTTTTTTTTTTTTTTAGACGGAGTCTCACTCTGTCGCCCAGGCTGGAGTGCAGTGGCCGGATCTCAGCTCACTGCAAGCTCCGCCTCCCGGGTTCACGCCATTCTCCTGCCTCAGCCTCCCGAGTAGCTGGGGCTACAGGCGCCCGCCACCTCGTCCGGCTAGTTTTTTGTATTTTTTAGTAGAGACGGGGTTTCACCGTGTTAGCCAGGATGGTCTTGATCTCCTGACCTCGTGATCCGCCCGTCTCGGCCTCCTAAAGTGCTGGGATTACAGGCTTCAGCCACCGCGCCCGGCCGCATAGTCTTATTTTTCCTATTTATTATTTTATTTTTTAAATAAAAATTATTAATTTGGTGTAATATAAAAAATTATGCCAACAGCCAAGATGCCTATGAAAGGAAACTGCTTTTTATATTTTCTTCCTTAATTACTGTTATGTTTGCTTTGGCTGAATAGCTACTTTGGCAGATTATCATTTTTTTAACGTTACATTTTTCAGTGTAAAAAGTGATGTATATGTAAATTTAAAGAAGTGAAAACTTAATTTTAACTTCCCCTAAATTTTAAGTCCACTTCTGAAATGAACATTGTAATGATCAACTATATTTCTTTAGTTTAGCATATAAATATCTTCGAAATAACCAATGGTTAAATTAATAATATTTAAGTAGACATTTAGAGTGAGGAAATCCAAACGGTTAAACTCTCTGTATCATTAGGTTGCTTAGTGTAAAAGGGCTGCTCAGAAGGATGCCTTTATAATAGGAATAATTTTTAGTTCAAATCATTACCCAGTATCTGATTTTAATTTCTGCATGTTCCCAGGTCTAACTTTTCTGTGCCTGACGTGTTAGAGCATCCAGGCTTGTAGAATGAAAAAAAAAAAAAAAAAAAAAAAAAAAAAGGTGGATTGTGTGAATAAGGTTTTCTTGAATATTGTCACTAGACAGGATTTCCCTAAATGTCTGGCTAAGCAGTCTGACAGATGTAGGTCTGAAGAGAAAAGGACTTCTGGACATACACACATGCTCAAGGGATCACGGAGGAAGCCAGAGTCGAACATATAAGTGCTATGATTTGACTCACTTATTTAATGTGATGATTTAAAACTGTGATAAGAGGCAGGCAAAATGTAGTGTTAAATTCAAAGCAAACTGTGGTGATCTGCCGTGTTTTCAACTTGTTGCTAATGTGGTGATCTGCCTTGTTTTCAAATTGTTGCTATCTGATGAAAACACTTTTCTACAAGCAAGATGAAGAGCAGATGGTGCTAATAAGGCCAATTAAGTGCTAAGCTTCTGGAAATGTTTTTGTTGAGTGACATCTTAAGACTGGTTTCTGCTAACACACATCTTAAGCCATGTGTTTGTTAAGTGCAATAGTGTTAATACTTATGGTCACTAGATTTTCATTTTCAAGAATACAGACTCAGACAAGACAAATAAAAATCTTTTGCCCTAATTCTAAAGACAATATGTAAAGTCCATGATAAGATTTGAACCCTTTGACTACTTGGTAAGGCTCAGTGTAGGTCACTGGTGTCCAGTAACCAGTGCATGAAGAAAATTTCTGTAATCTGCAGTGAAAAGGGAAATATACCAGAAAAAAACAAAGGAATAGATTTTTGCGGTGCCTTTTCCCACTTAACTTTTACTTTTTTCCTGGTAGTTTGGAAGCTATTCCTTTATTGATTTTTATCTACATATTATATTATATTTACATCACAGATAAACAAAATTGAATTAATCATAACACATTGTTAACATTTGTTCATGGATAATCTGTATTATTTACTTTTGCTTTTATCTTATTTTGAAAATTTATATTCACTTACTCCCCGACAAAAGTTATGATGAATACCCACTCAAGCCAAGAATTAAAAAGTACCAATAATTTATATCTACCTATAAATTCTTCCTTTGTTTCATCTCTGATATGGTTTGGCTGTGTCCCCCCCTCAAATCTCATCTTGAATTGTACTCCTATAATTCCCATGTGTTGTGGGAGGGATCCAGTGGGAGATAATTGAATCATTGATGCGGTTTCCCCCATACTGTTTTGTGATAGTGAATAAGTCTCATGAGATCCGATAATTTTATAAGAGTTTTCCCTTTTCGCTTGGCTTTTATTCTCGCTTGCCTGCCGCCACATGAGACGTGGCTTTCACCTTCTCCCATGATTGTGAGGTCTTCTCAGCCACGTAGAACTGTGAATCCATTAAACCTCTGTTTCTTTATAAATTACCCAGTCTTGGGTACGTCTTTATCAGCAGCATGAAAACGAACTAATACAATCTCCCTGCCTGCCTCTCCTCCACCAAACCCCCTAGGTAACCATTATCTTGAAGTCTATATTTATCATTCTTTACTTTTAAAAAGTATACAAATATATTTTACAATTATATTTAAAAACATTGAAAATAATTTTATCACAAACGTATGCATAATTAAATGTTGCATGTTTTAGTTTTGCATTTTCTTGGACTTTATACAGAAAGAGAGCTTTATAGAAAGGAAATCATATAAAAGGGGCAACATATTTTATAAAGAGGGCATTAAAAGGAACTTACTTTTTTCTGTTCAACATTATGTTACTAATATTAATACATGTTGTACAGGGAGCTGAGGTTCATTCATTTTCATTGCTGTAAGAATAAACTATAATGTATTTACCCATAGACATCTGAGTTGTTTCTAGTGTTTTGCTATTACAGACATTGCTGCTATGAACATTCTAACACATATTTCTTGCAGCATAGATAGAATTTACCTGAAATATACTCAGGAGTAGAAGTGCTGCATTGTAAGATAAGCATGTTTAATTCTACAAGATTATACCAAATTGTTTTCTAGAGTGGTTCTACAGTTTCATAAAATACTGCCAGATTGTTTTTCAAGCGATCGTATTGAGTTACAGTCCCACCAGCATTGAAGAGATCTCGCTGACTCACATATTCTCCTATACACTTAACTTTGTATTTTCTAGAACTATTTAATAAAATAAGAACTTTAGCACTCTAACCATCCACAATGTATCTTTTACATTGCCTTCACTGTAGTTTTCTATTTTTGTTTCTCAACATAAACAGATGGCATTAAATTTTTTGGTCAATAGTTAATTAGCTTTACCAGAAAATAATACCAACTTCTTTGCTTATCATTTCTCCTTGCATCCCCTCCTTTCTTCTTGATTGATGTTTCTTCTTTCTCAATGTGTCCTTTAATAGTTTTCTCAGCGGAGGTTTGCAGGTAGTAAATTATCTGTGTTGCATGTGTTGCAGTTATCTGTTGCTGCATAACAACCCGCTCAACACTTAGTGGCTTGAAATAACGTTTTGCTCACAGATCTGTAGCTTGGGCTTGGTGGGGAGGGTTTATCTCTGCTCCATATAGTGTTAGCTAGGGCAGCTTAACTGAGTGATGAGGGAACTGAGTCCAGAATGGTTTACTCATGTGGCTGGCCAGTTGATACTAGCAGTCAGCTGGGAGCTCAGATGGGGCTTAAGTCTGGGGGCCTGGATTCTACTTCATATTGGTCTCTCCATGGCCAACTCACAGCATGATGTCTGTATTTCAAGGGCAAACATCTCAAGAGAGAATTAGGTGGCAAATGATTGCCTTTTATGACGTGTTCTCAGAAGTCACATAGCACTACTTCTACTGCACTCTTCTAACCAAGGAAGAGTCACAAAGGCCCACCCAGTTTTAAGGGGAGGGACCATAGATTCCCCCTATTAATGGGGTTGAAAACAGTTATAGGGCAAGAAACTTTATTGCAGCTATTAAAAATGCAATATAAGGATTCATGCTTTTTATTTATTTATTTTAATTCTGGGAAATTCTCAGTTACTCTCTTTAGTCTGTATTTCTAGAGCTTCTATTAATGTGTAAAGGAAATTCTCAATCCATCCACTCATGTATCTTAATTTCTCTTATATTTTCATCCCTTTATTTACCTGTGCTGTGTTCTGAGTTGATTCTCCAATATTTTTCCATTTAAAAGAAAATACAGTGGCTATGGTTTTTTTAACTTCTGGAATATCTGATTGGTTCTTTTTAAATTATCCATCTATTTATTTTGACTTCTTTCTATTTTTGTTTCATTTTTTCTTTTATTGGTGCTATTCCTTCCATTATCACTTTGAAGATATCAAACACTGTGCTATTATTTCAGTTTCTTTGGAAGTGAATTATTCTATTTGTTGAGTTTTGGTTGTTCTTTCACAGTAACAGTTTTCCTTGCAGTTTTGATTTTTTTTTCATCATTACAGGTTTATCTTCATTGGGAATCTTATTTTCCCTCTTTTGCTGAGTTAATCTTTCTCTAACAGTTTTGGCATTGACACCACCTCTCACCTATCCTAGGTTTTCTAGTTTAGAGCATGGTTTTGTGTTGGTAAACCAGGGCTGTCTTTCCTCAGAAATAACAAAAATCTACCTCTGAGCAGGCCTTGGCCTGGTCCCTAAATTTTTGGCTCCAGCTGTTATAACTTCTGACTGTAGTTCTGAAGTGTTATGTTTCATAAAGTTGTCTGGCTAACATCCTCAGAAATAAGTAGGGCACTTTTAATTCTCATTTGCTTATACCATTTGAATTCCCTGAAGTCACTGCTTGTTTCTAATGCTAGAACCCAGTAGCCCCAAAGCTTCAGAACCTGCTTATTTCCATTCCAGTTTGAAGATTTTACATAATGTTTCATTTCTTTAACCTTTGTTTAAACTAGAGATAGGGTATTATTACCACTTGAAGATATCTCATCAGCTTCTGTAGTGAGTTTTTTGTTAAATGAAATTATATGCATTTAAGTTTAAAGGATTGTCATTTATTCTGGGATACATATCCTTTATATTACTTTTGTGTTAAAACATCTTTCAAAGATAATGGTAGTCGTATTTCTTAACATTTTTCTCTTGCCAATTAAGAAGTTGACAATATTGTGATTGACCCAAAAGTAGTTCTGAAATTTTACTAGTCTATAATATCCAAAATTTGGAAACCACTGATGGAGCAATCACAGTTTCTTTGGAGCAAAGGTATGTTGTGTGGCTATCATTCATTTATGAAAGCACTTTAATACTGCCCATAAATTGTACATAGTCCCGTTCAAGATGCTGAGAATGATACAATAAAACAGACATGTTCCTTCTCCTTCTGGAAATGAAAGTCTACTTGTATGCTTTCCATTTGCTGCATACCCCAGAGTATATCCACATGCTCTGGTACTGAAGATCAAGTACCATGTCTAAATCATACCCTAAATGTCATATTGAATAATGTGCTGTGGCTGTATTTACTTCATCACACTTTTTCTTCCTTATCATTATAAAACTACAAAGCACCATAAAACAGAGTTATAATGAAGACTAAGAATTAGTCCCTGCCCTCGAGTAACTCATAATCCAATGAACTCTTCTCCAGCTCAGACCCCACTCGGTAATGCAAAAGCTCAGCACTTGGATCCATCTTCCTCTGGAGTTTGGCAAGTTTTTCTTCTTCTAAGAGTATAATGCTTATTCTAAGCTGTTTATAAAAATACTTCTTCCCAATATAGTATTCTACGAGAGATAATTTTAGTGCCTCTATGGTGTTTTAGCATGCCTTATAGATTGGAAATACTACAAACCTGCTCTAATGAAAGGATAATAGAATTTTAATAAGTAGAAGAACAGTGGGAGCATTTCAGGAAGGGGGAATCACATAAGTAAAAGTATAGATAAAAAATATCTTAAGAGTATACTAGTATTTATAATTAATCATTATTTTTTTCATCTAAAAAGGTTTTGCGGGCAAATATTAAGAGCATTAGATTCAGTCAGAAAGCTAGTTATTAATTTTAGTCTATTACTACAACTTTATCATATTGAGCTATACTTCCAAAGTTTTCATTAGATATATTAGTTTGCTAGGGCTATTGTAACAGAGTACTACAAACTGGTGGCTTAAACAACATAAATGTATTGTCTCACAGTTCCAGAGGTTAGAAGTTCAAAATCAAGGCGCTAGCAAGGTTTAGGGTTAGGTTCCTTCTGAGGACTGTGAAGGAAGGATCTCTTGCAGGCCTTTTTTCTTGGCTTGTAGATGGCCCTCTTCATGTACAGTCCTGTGTTACATAACAACATTTGGGTCAGTGATGGACCAACCACATATATGACAGTGGCTCTATAACATTATCATACCATATTTTTTGCTGTACTTTTTCTATGTTTAGATATACAAATACATAATATTGCCTACAATATTCAGTACAGTAATATGCTGTTCAGGTTTGTAGCCTAGGAGCAACAGACTGTACCATATAGCCTAGATGTGTAGTAGGCTATACTCTCAGATTTGTGCAAATATACTCTATTATGTTTGCACGATGATGAAATTGCCTAATGACACATTTTTTAGAAAGTGTCCCTGTTGTTAAGTGACACGTGACTGTATACGTGGCATTCTCCCCATATGTATGTGTGCATTTCCAAATTTCCCTTTTTAACAAAGACATCAGTCACATTGGATTAGGGCCCGCCCTAATGGCTTCATCACCTCTGCAAAGACCTATCTCCAAATAAGGTCATTCTGATGTACTAGGACTTCAATATACAAATTCTGGGGAGACACAATTCAATGCACAACAATAGAGAATTTCCTTTTTTGCTTACTAGTATCAAGGTTAACAGTGAGCCACTTGGAAATGTTCAAAGAGTACTTGGCTCAAATCCTTTCCCAGAAAGGAAAGTTAGGGAAGGTGGGGAAAAGAGTAATTGGAAAAAAGAAGTTAAATGGTGAACATCTATACTTTTTGCCCGCCCAGAATGTTTTTCTCCTTTTTTGGTAATATCACCTTGATTGTGCTCAGATGTGTTAGTTTGCTAGAGCTGTTGTAAATCACCTTGATTTTGTCATATTGAATGATGTGCTGTGGCTGTATTTCCTTCATCATACCTTTTCTTCCTTATATCATAAAACTACAAAGCTTGTGCTCCATGTGGTTTAAGTAGGGTCTGAAACAGAATATTCCAGGCTCCTATGCTGAGTTATTAGAGCAGAGATTACTACATGACCTTAGATGAGCCAATGTTAACATCTGGAAACATTATATGGGAATTTGTTGGAGCTCTTGAGAGAGTTGTACGCTGTGTCTCCTGGACTTGCTGGTGGTTAACTCTACCACCTCTTGAAGAGAGCCTAGGTCAACATGGGGTCAAGTACAACTGAAGGATGGAGAGAGGCAGAATTATAACAACTTCATTTTGAGTTCTTACATTCATGCCTACAATTCACCCTTTGAACTTCCAACTTACATGAGCTGATAGATTTCCTTTTGGGGTTAGGTCAGGCTCCTGTTATTTGTAACGAAATGATCGTTCAGATTTTGAAGAAAGATAATAGGAAATAGGCAGTTACAGAAGTGAGATAATTTGTTACATGCTTCAAGTGAGTGCACAAATAAAAAGAGGGTTCTAAGTCTTCCTAAGATGAACTAATATATTGTCTCTCTTCATTTTCTCTTTCACTGATTGCTTAAGAACCTTGCTTTTGGCCGGGCATGGTGGCTCATGCCTGTAATCCCAGCACTCTGGGAGGCCGAGGTGGGATCACCTGAGGTTGGGAGTTCAAGACCAGCCTGACCAACATGGAGAAACCTCGTCTCTACTAAAAATACAAAATTAGCCGAGCAAGGTGGTGCATGCCTGTAATCCCAGCTACTCGGGAGGCTGAGGCAGGAGAATCACTTAAACCTGGGAGGCGGAGGTTGTGGTGAGCCGAGGATCACGCCATTGCACTCCAGGCTGGGCAACAAGAGTGAGACTCAATCTAAAAAAACAAAACAAAACAAAACAAAAACCAAAAAACCTTGCTTTAAAATCTTTTCTGATTAGAAAGGTTTGTATTTTGTTACTCTCTAAGTGTGCTTTCATGTACAGTTGGCCCACTGTTTTCTTGAGTTCTGCATCCGTGAATTCAACCAACCAGGGATTGAAATTACTTGAAGAAAAAAATGGATGGTTGTGTCTGTTCTGCATGTGTACAAAATTTTTTTTCTCGTCTTTATTTCCTAAATAATGCAATATAATACTATTTACATAGCATTTACGTTGTCTTATGTATAAGTAATCTAGAGGTGATTTAAAATATACAGGAGGATGTGCACAGGTTCTGTGCGAATTATATAAGAACCTTGAATGTCTGTGAATTTTGGTGTCCACAATGGGTTCTGAAACCAGTCCCCAATGGATAATGAGGAATAGCTCTACTTATCCCTTCTTCCTTTCTCAAAGTAATCAAATGAGAAGAAAAACATTCATATTGTCTGTAAGTGACTGGGACTAAGCATCATTGATGAGCATTAACTCATGTGTAGCTATTAAATATTTTATTATTAAAACATATTTCTAATAAAGTTATTATTTTATTATTGGTAGCCCCTGTGCATATGTGCTCAGAAATTTCTTATTTACTGGTGAAAGTGTACTAATGTGTGGGTATTTATCAACTTATGTACAGGATATAGTTTAAAAATTTGTATAAAAGATTAGTTGATAATTAATGATCTATAAAATGGTTACATACTGAAGGTAGCAAACAAAAATCTTTTTGACCTATAAGGCAGCTAAACATCTATGGAGAAAGGCAGTATAATGTGTGTGGATAAGAACTTGACTCCTGGGCCCAGACTGTCGGGGTTTAAATCCCAGCTCTGCCACTTATAAGTTTGTCTTTGTGCAAGTTACTTGACTTCTTCGTATGTGAATAATACAATGATATCTGGAAAATCTCCAACATTTGCAAATGAAATAACAAACTTCTAAATAGTCCATAGCTTAATGTTAGGGCTGATGGAGGCTTTGGCCATTTGGAATATCAGATAAAGGAAGTAGCATTTATATGTGTGGGACATTCTAAAGTCATGCTTTAAATGTATATAAATCTTTGTATGTATAATAAATTTAAACAAAAAAACTTGTTTTACATATTTATATTTTAAAAGTTCATATTTTTGATGCTATTGTAGATTGCATTTTATTTGAATTTCTAATAGCTTATTAAAACTATATTATGAAATTATATTTCTTTATATTTACTTTCAGGTAAAAACTGTTATCTAAGGATGGTTTTCCCAGGAGAAAGTGCATTGGAAGAAATTACCTCTGCAATTTCTCAACGTATGTAAAATTTAACTACAAAAATCTATGTCATTCACAGATTAGAGAAGTTTAAAGACAATCTAATCTTGATTTTACAGATGAGGCAAACTAGACTCACAGCCAAGTTGCACCAAAGCTGAAACCAGGACCTAAATACCCAGACTCCTATACCCACTCCAACTACACAAACTTTGTATTATATAAATAATTTGGCCTTAAGGAGTCTTTCAAAGGGATCTGTTCATCAAGAGGCTATAACAATCCTAATTGCACATGCATATAACAGAGCTTGAAAATACATGAAGCAAAAAGTAACAGAGCTGAAAAGAGAAATAGATGAATTCATAATTATAGTCAGTGATTTCCACACTCTTTCAATAATCGACAGAACAGGTAGTTATAAAACAAGTAAGGACATAGAAGATTTGACCCATCCTGACCTAACTGACATATATAATATAGAAAACAGAAAACAATAGGGAAAAAATCAGTAAAACCAAAAATTAAATCTATGAGAAGATCAATAAAACCATAAATATTTAGACTCATAAGAAAAAAAAGAAAAAAATGAATTATTAGGAATAAAAGAGGAGACGTTACTACAGACATTAATAGAATAATAATGGACTATTATGAAGAGCTTTACACAAATAAATTTGATAATCAAGATAAAGTGGACACATTTTAAAAAATATATGAATATCAAATGTCACTCAAGAAGAAATAGATCACCTGAACAATCATATATTGATGATTAAATTTGTAGATAAAGACCTGTCTACAGAGAAGATTCCAGGTACAGATGGCTTCATTAGTTAATTTTATCAAACATTTAAAAAAGAAATGTCAATTCACATATACTCTTCCAGAAAGGAAGAGGAAAAAAATTTAAAATTTATTTTATAAGGCCAGTATTACACTGATATCGCAGCTAAAAAAAATGTTGCAAGAAAAAAAAAACTGCAGACCAGTATCCCTCAGGAACACAGGCATAAAAATTCTTAACAAAATGTTAGTAAATTATAAATAAAAAGATTTGTATATTATAACCAAGTGAAATTTATCCCAGGAATAAAATGTCGGGTTAGCATTTGAAAAAAATCAATCAATGTAACTTACCATAGTAACAAATCAAAAAAGAAAATCATATGATTATCTCAATAGAGGCAAAAAACCATTTGATAAAATTCAACATCCAATTATGGTAAAACAAAACAAAGTAAAAGTCTCATAAAACTAAGAATAGAAGAAAACTTTCTCACCTTGATAAAGGGAATCTACAAAAAACCCTACGGCTAACATCATACTTTATGAAAAAGTGAATGCATTCCCTCTAAACTAGGAACAAAGCTAGAACGTCTATGCTCATTACTTGTATTTAACATTGTTCTGAATGATTTTGTCAGTGCAATAAGGCAAGAAAAGAAATAAAAGGCATACAGTTTGAAGAGGAAAACTCAGAACTCCTTATTCGCAGATGACATGATTTTCTATGAAGAAAATCCTAAGTAATCTCAAGAAAGCAACTAGAACTAATAAATGAATTTGGCAGTGTTGGGAATACAAAGCCAATGTTAAAAAAATCTATTATATTTCTTTATACCTTAACAAACTATTAGAAATCAAACATAAAAATGCCATTTACATAGCATCAAAACTATGACATTTAAAATATAAAAATATATAAAAATTAGGCCGGGGGCGTGGCTTAATGCTGTAATCCCAGCACTTTGGGAGGCCGAGACGGGCGGATCACGAGGGTCAGGAGATTCGAGACCATCCTGGCTAACATCTGTGAATACAGGGCCCATCTCTACTAAAAAGAAATACAAAAAACTAGCCGGGCGAGGTGCGGGCGCCTGTGGTCCCAGCTCTCCGGGGGCTGAGGCAGGAGAATGGCGGTAAACCAGGGAGGCGGAGCTTGCAGTGACTGAGATCCGGCAACTGCACTCCAGCTCCGGGCGACAAGAGCGAGACTCCATCTCAAAAAAAATATATATATATATAGTATATAATATATACTATATATATAGGTATATATATTATATATAAAATATATATATATTCAATTTTATATTTAATAGTAAAAGATGTGCAAGTCTTATAGACTGAAAACTACAAAATATTGCTGAGAAGCCAAGTGCAGTGCCACATACCTATAATCCTAGCACTTTGCAGGGCTGAGGTGGGAGGATTATTTGAGCCCAGGAACTCAAGACCAGCCTGGGTCACTTGAGACCCATCTCTACAAAAAATTAAAAATCAGCCAGCTGTGGTGGCACATGCCTGTAGTCCCAGCTACTCCAGAGGCTGAGGTGGGAAGATAGCTTGAGCTCAGAACATCAAGGCTGCCGTGAGCCGTGGACACACCAAACTCATGCAATTCCAATCAAAATATCAATAGACTTTTTTTTGGTAGAAATTGCTGGGCTGATTCTACAATTTACATGGAAATATGAAGGCTCTAGAATAGCCAAAACAACTTTGAAAAAGAACAAAATTGGCGACCTTACAAAACTGGATGTCAAGAATGATTACAAAGTGCAAATTATCAAGTCAGTATGCTATTGATATAACGGTAGACACATACATCAATGGAATGAAATAGAGAATTTGGAAATTGACTCAGATATACATGATCAATTGATTTTGACAAAGTTGCTAAGGCAATGCAATGGGGAAAGGACAATCTTTTCATTAATAACGATAAAACAAACGGACAGCATTATAAAGCAAAAAAAAAAAAAAGAATCTTACCTCTTACCTCACACATACAAAAATTTACTTTAGATGGATTACAGTCTTAAGTCCAAGAACTAAAACTATAAAACTTCTAGAAGAAACATTATATGAAATCTTAGAAACATTAGATTTGGCAAATATTTCTTTAAAAGGACACAAAATAACAAATGTAAAAGAAAAAATCTAACATGTTGGACTTTATCAAAATTAGTAAGTTTCCCTATTTAAAAGACACTGTAATGAAAATGAAAATTCAAGCCACAAACTGGAAGAAAATATTTGCAAAACGTATATCTGACAAAGAACTTTTATTTAGTATATATGAACTCTTACATCTTAATAAGACTAACAATCCAATAAAAAATGGGCAAAAAACTTGAAGAGATTTCACCAAAGAAAATATATTGATAACAAATAAGCACAGGGAAAGATGCTCAACATCATTGGTAACTGGGAAATGCAAATTAACATGACAATGAAATACACCCACTAGAATATACCCGCTTTAATTCAAAAGACTGACTTAGTCTGTATTCTGTTGCTATAACTGAATACTTGAGACTGGGTAATTTACACAGAAAATGAATTTATTTCTTACACTTCTGGAGGCTGAGAAGTCCAAGGTTAAGGAGGCATGTCTGGTGAGGTCCTTCTTGCTGGTAGGGACTCTGGGGAGTCCCAGGGTGAGGCGGTATAGGGCATTGCATGGCAGGGGGACTGAGCATCTTAGCTTAGGTCTCTCTTTCTCCTCTTATGAAGCCACTAATGTCCCATTCTCATGACCTCATCTAATCCTAATTACTCCCTAACAGTCCCACCTCTCAAATAGCATAGTCAGACTTTCCACCCTCTTAGTACTTTTACAATGAGGATTAAGTTTCAACATGAGCTTCAGAGGGGACAAACATTTAAACCATAGAACTGATCATACCAACTGTTAGCAAGGAGGTGGAGCAACACAAACTCTGATGTACTGATGGTGGGAATGTAACATGTATAACCACTTTGGAAACTTGCTAGTTTCTCGGTGTATTCATACGTCGAAACATATCAAATGACACACTTCAATAGGTTCTCTTTGTTATATGTCAACTATACCTCAATAAAGCTGTAAAATGTATTTTGAAAGATTATTTTGCTGGTATCTATATTCTCTAACTCCTAAAAGCTTGAAAACAAAAGTGTTACCTTTGCATTCCCCTCCTCCATCTTTTACTAAAACAACAGTAACAACAACAACCCCAAATTTGAATAAAACAGATAAGAAGACAAAACCCAATTTATTCTATTTCAAAAATGTATTGTATAAATCATGTCTGCTTATGCCAATATTATTTTAGATTAACAAATTAAGTTATTAGGCATTGTTATTTTGTACTTAACCATGCTATGAAATCACTTAAATCTTGTACTATTAAAATTTTTAGCTTTTCATGACGTATTAGAATATTTAGACAGGCCCTTCTAGACTATAATCTAGTACCAGGAACACTCTTTGCAGACACGTTAGCTGCTAGTGGTTCGTTAGTCAAAAAAGTGGTTAAAGGGGGGAAAACAATACAAAAATTACATGTTTTAAAATTAAAGCTTGTATTTTAAGTATTCATTCCCCAAATGTTCAGTGGAGTCTATTTCTTTCCTTTGAGTTTTAGCCCCTGATCAGAGTTTTACGCTTTGTTCTAATAAGGCACAATCTCATTTGCATTATCTTCAATTTCATGGTTTCCATTTTATGAACATGGAGATAGAATATAAAACATTGCAGAGCAGTCTGAATGCAGACTCTTTCTGGATTTTTGCTGTTAATTTTTTTATTTTATTTTATTTTTTTACAATTGCTTCACCTCCATGTAATTTGCGAATATTTTAAGCAGCTCACTTTTAAGCATTTTGAAGCATTTGACTTAGTTTCCATCAAATTAAAGCTTAACATTTCTGCATTGATATTTCTCATTTTATGTAATATTTAAGTAAATTCTGCAGTTGTAAGAACTACTATAACTGGCATCAACAGACCTGGGCATAAACAATTGACTCTTGGTTAGCTTAAAACTCAAACACGGGAGAGGAAGCTCCCAGGTCTATCCCGGAGCATTCAGAGTCTTGTGATTAAACTATTGTTTATAGAACTCATTTGAAACACATTAATTTTATACTCTATGTATTTTATATAAAAAGTAAAGTAAAAAAGGTAGTATAATCACAAAAAACAAAGGATGGCAGTAATTCTGAAGTAAAATTGCACAGAATAATAAGACAAAGCAGCATGCAAAAAAGTGATTTATTTGACTTAAAATTGTGTAAGAAATAAGTATTACTTTGGTGAAATATTAAGTACATGAACATATTAAAATAATGTATACAATCCCAAGGGAAATAATAATCAGTATTGCAGACCTTATAGTACTAGTTCTAAATTAATACAGAAACAATAATTTTCATGCATTGCAAAAACAATCATAGCTTCATTGTATTTCAGTTAAGTAATCACAAAGATATGCTTTTTATATTATTTATCAATTCTTCCAGTTTATCCAACTGTAGATCCTCTGCACCAAATTATGAGTGCATTTGGATATTTTCTACTATTATAGATTATATGGCGGTTTTATCTTTGAAATGTCTGTGAAATTATAGAAAAGAAAAATAATATCTTGCAACAACAGTTAATTTATAATTTTTATCGATCACTGAGGATATTCCCAGGAAATATAATGATGCAGTTAGACTAAGAGCTTACAGTATTGCATATGAATGCAGACGGGAACTAACCACTCATGGACATTTCTTGGTAGACTGCTTATCCCCATAAACGTGCAAAACTTGTAAAATGTGTATTTATCTGGCATTACAATTTCCTTAGCTAGATTATTGAGCAATAAAATCCACACTGACTCTGTGAATATTGTTATCACTCTGAGACTTTGTTGCACAGTTACTAATTCTAATAGTATGGAGTGTGTTCACATAAAGAAATAAAGCAAGGTAAGTGAAATCCTTTTACACATATACTAACTGGTATTCTAGGAACCGCCCAATAAATGCTACTCAAAAATAGAAGGGAAGGCTGGGTGTGGTGGCTCACGCCTGTAATCCCAGCACTTTGGGAGGCCCAGACAGGTGGATCATGATGTCAGGAGTCTGAGACCAGTCTGGCCAACATAGTGAAACCCTGTCTCTATTTAAAAAAAAAATTACAAAAATTAGCCGGGTGTGGTGACATGCACCTGTAGTCCCAGCTACTCGGGAGGCTGAGGCAGGAGAATTTCTTGAACCCAGAAGGCAGAGGTTGCAGTGAGCAGAGACCATGCCATTGCACTCCAGCCTGGGTGACAGAGCGAGACTGTCTAAAAAAAAAAAGAAAAAAGGAAGGAAAACTTCAGCAAATTGTCTTTATATATTTTTTAATTTTCTACCTATCTGTGTCCTTAATACCAAGTAGATAAAGCATTAGTACAGTGGAATTTTTATACTCTAGATGAATTACTTTAAAAAAATGCTTTGTACCTTTTTTATTGTGGTAGAGTATATATAACAGAAGTCACCACTGTAACCATTTTTAAGTGTAAAATTCAGTGGCGTTCAGTGCCTTTACAATGTTATGCAATCATCACTGTCCATTTCCAAAGCTTTTTCATCATCCCAAACAGAAACTCTGTATTCATTAAAACAGTAACTTCCCATTCCTTCCTGTCTCCAGTCTCTAGTAACCTTTATTATACTGTCTTTATAAATTTGCTTATTTTAGGTACTTCATATGAGTTGGGGGGTTACCTGAACCTGTAAAAGGTCACTTAACCATCTGGTAAAGCTGGATGCTTTCGGGTAAAGAGGTATGTAATGAAACCACTATGTCTTGTGGTCCTGTGCCCACTGACTTACTACTTTTGCCATGAAATGAGACCCTCATTAGAGGTAATATTATGTCAGTTGCTATGCTGATAGACATTCTATAAGCCTCTGAAACTGTTCCCCAACCCCTTGACCAAGATAGTGAATCACAAATAATACCACAGCCCAGAGAAAATGGTAGCCCCATCAATACTTAAAGAATTCAGTGGTCGAGATCCCCATCATATTTGTGCTCAATACACCTGTTTAGTCACTGCAAAAACCTTTTAGATCAAAAGCATTTCAGGCCACCACTACAATCATAATGAACCAATACAATCATAATGCAGTAGCCTTAGCTACTGCATAACCCAGTACTTCACTTTTCACAAGCACCTCATCTCAATCTCCCACAATTGAGAGCTCAGGAATTGCAGAGGAGTTTTACTGCAGTTTGTGAGTGATCCAGTCCCCAAATCTCATCCCAAGGGCCTGTTTTCTAGGGCCACTACTGATACCAATTGTCTTAGTTTAGCATCTCAGATCATGTTTCCTAGGAAACAGGCTCTGAGGTGGCTATTTACATGCAGGAGGTTTATGGGGGAGTCTTCTCAAGTAAAACACCTGTATGGGAGTGAGGAAAGCAAGACTGAGCAGAGGGAGAAGTTGAACTGTGATGTAGTTGCCATTTATTGGGCTTGGTGCATCCCATGTGTGTTAGTCCATTTGCGTTGCTATTAAGAAACATCTGGGACTGGGTAATTTATAATGATGAGGTTTATTTGGCTCATGGTTCTGCAGGCTGTACATGAACCATGGTGCTAACACCTGCTTCTGGTGAGGGCCTCAGGAAGCTCGCAGTCATTCCAGAAGGCAAAGGGGAGCCAGTGTGTCACATGATGAGACAGGGAGCAAGAGAGATGCCAGGCTCTTTTAAATAACCCGCTCTTGCATGAACTCACTGAGTGAGAACTCACTCTTTACTATGAGGACAGCACCAAGCCATTCATGAGGAATCCACCTACATAACTGAAACACCTGCTACCAGACTCGACCTCCAACACTGGGGATCACATTTCAACATAAGATTTGGAGAGGACAAAATATCCAAACCATATCACCATGGAACTATCTGGAGTTGAGCTTGTTCTTCAGAGAGATCTTAAACAGAGACACAGTAGTTGGGATCCTTTACCCCTAAACCTACCAGTCACTGGGTTAGGCCATGGGGAGAGTGAAGCAGCTCCCTTTGGCTAGGGTAGTGCTCTGAAAGGAACTTAGCAGGCAACATTCCCAGTGGCCAAGGGAATGAGTACCGTGGGCTTGAAGCAGGGATCTTGTTGGTGCACCATGCATTTACTACATTTAGATTCCTCTGAAAATAGAGTTGAGACAAATGCTTTGCTGCAGATACTTTATTTAAGCAGTCATTGCAGGGAACAAGACAGGGAAGTGAAAAAGGATGAAAGAAACCTAGTGCAAAGTTTTAGTGTGTTGCTGCTTTGGGAAACTAATGCTCAATTCTGTGAGATCTTCTGAAGAGTCTTAGGAATATATATCATAGAAGTTTCCAGCTGGGGAGAGAAGCATTTATTGATTGGCTTCCATTGGTCAAGGGGGCTACATGGGCATTAGACATCCCTGTGCTTCCAGTTCTCTGATGTGTGAGTGTTGAGAATGCCAAGAAAAGGTGCTGTCAAATTACATCTGCATGAAGCTTGTAGACACCCGCATGGAATAGGTTGCCTAAGAGCAGAGTGGATTTGAAAGTGTCCACCAAAGGTATCTAGTGCTTCTGAAAATATCTGACAGGATTTAAAATGTAAACTCTTTATGATCCACATATTCACTTACAGGAATTTATTTGGTGGAAATTTGTGCATATAGGTGCAAATATCTATGTGAATTAAATAGGCTATGGGACCAATTGCCTAGGTTTAAGGCCAGGCTCTGCTGCTATAAGTAAGATACCTGTAAATTATGTCACCTGTCACATAGAGTTGCCAACAGTATTAGACTTAAAATATACCACATGATCTGAATAGTGCCTTGCACACATTATGGTCTCAATATATTTCAGTGTTACTTTTACAAGAATATTTATTACAGCTACTGTTTATAGTAACAAAAGACTAGAAATAGCCTACATATCCATCAATCAAATAGAATGTAAATAAATTATAGTGTGACCACATGGAGGAAATTATCATATGCATCATATCTTGCAAAGTGAATAAAGCAAAGCAAGTGGAGAAACTATGTATAGTATGCTCCCATTTATGCAAAATGCACATATGAGTTTATTTGTGATAGAGATTATTGGTGCTTACTGATATCCAGCTCTCCCCTCCCACCTGGCACACAGAAGATGACTCTACAGTTAAGTGGACCATGTGATTAAGCCCTGTGCAACTTTCCAGCTCTTTCTTCACCCAAAGCCATATGTTGAGATGACAGCCTCACAAAGTGATGCAGCTTAAGCATGTAATTTGATGCAGAAACAAACCTTCATTGTATTCAGCCACTGAGATTTTGGGTTAAATTTGCTGCTAAGTATAACCTAGCCTATCTTGACTAATATAATATTCTTCCGGGAAGATGATACAGAAAAATTAAAATACCGGTTGCTGCAGAGAGGAGAACCAGAGACTATCAGGGGTTGGAGGGAGACTGAGGCTGACCTCTACATCCTTTCACGTTACTTGAATTTTTAAACTACAACTTTTTAAAAAAATTAAATACAATTTGGGTCTGACAGGAACCATCAGTTTTCCTTAAAACATAAGAAAAGCTGCAACCCTCATCTCCTTCAAAACAAAACAAAAGCTAAAACATCCTTTCCCCACCTGAAAAGACTAAACCTCAGAAATCATTCAGCCTGGTTCTGTTATTTCCTCCAAGAATGTTCACTAACTTAAATAGAGATGCAGAAAAACAACATTTTAGGAAAGGAAGAAAGTTAAGCTGGTGAGGGGTGGGGTGTGATATGTAATAGTGGACGGGGAGAAAGTGAAAGGAGTGTTGCACTGGAGGTCTCAAAGCAGTTGAAGAGTTTTTGCAGTGGTGCCCGTGGAAGTAATCTGGAAAAATAACTGCTGGTGATCAGGGAATGGGATACTTGAGAAAAAGAATTACCAGTTACGACAGGGTCCAGAAGTGGGCAGCTGAGTTAGGGTAAAAGTAAAAGACAGTCTCATTCTGATATTTTAATACAAGTACTATGAAATTTGATTTTGTTTTATATCTCATTGTGCTAATAACATTGAGTGATTGCAATAACATTGAGTATATTGCAATAACATTGAGTGACTGCAATATATGTGCCATATTTCCTAATATAGACAGTCATGACGAAATAAATCTTTATCATTTCACCTGAAAGAGCTTTTGCAAAGGAATTTCTGATTTTTCTACAAATTTCATCTGCAAAGGATGGTATGACATATTGCCAATCAATAGTGACCTAGCCAGATATTTGCAAGGCAGCTATGACAAAAGAGGAGGGCAGTTTCACAATAAGGATGAATAATGTGGAAGACAAAAGATAACCTTGACAGATAACTCAGTTAAGAGGGAAATTGCAAAGTATTTAAAGATTCTGATTCATACCAATAGGCCATTCTATGGGATTGTATCTAAAATAATAAAAAACATTTATATAGATGATTTCCTTGAGCCAGAGACAATTTTCTTGATGACTGGGGAACTATGGCATTTTGGAAAATAGATGAAGGGTTTTATTAACAAGAAGTAATGCAACCATTGTCAATAGCACTAGGAAATGTTTGATTAATCAATCAAAGCAGTCATTTGGCACCTACTATATGCCTTGACAATGGAATGGATGCTGTTTTGGGAGCTACGTGATATTTGTAAAACCAAATATCATGTTTTATTTTGTTTTGAGATGGAGTCTTGCTCTGTCGCCCAGGCTGGAGTCAAGTGGTGCAATCTTGGCTCACTGTAATCTCCACCTCCCAGGTTCAAGTGATTCTCCTGCCTCAGCCTCCCTAGTAGCTGGGACTACAGATGTGTGCCACCATGCCCAGCTAATTTTTGTATTTTTAGTACAGATGGGGTTTCACCATATTGGCCAGGCTGGTCTCAAACTCTTGACTTCAAGTGATCTGCCCGCCTCGGCCTCCCAAAGCGCTGGGATTACAGGCATGAGCCACTGGGCCCGGCCGAGGAGCTACATGATATTTGATCTTAAGGTACTTTTGGTTCATTTGGCCAGGTGTGGAATGATAAAATATTCTCCAAAAGAATGATGAAAATAAGATGGTAATAAGTGATAAATTGTAAGGTAAAGAATAAAAGTAGTATAGAAATTCAGAGAAAGGTGAGCCTAGGAGAGTTGAAATACATGGTAGAGGCTCAATGGAAGTCACTGTCAGCTAGGTTTTGAATTAGAAGACCTGGAATAAAATCTGGTGCTACCATCTACAGCCTTTGTGACCTTGAATAAGTTTATTTAAATTGCTTCATTTCCTAATTTGTAAAGTAAGAATGATAATAGCTTCCTTGCAGTGTTGTGAAGAGCATGCCAGTCCTTGTCCTATTTGTGATGCCAGATGCATTTCTTGCATTTTCTATGTCCCAGTGGTATGGGGGTGGTGAGCAGCTGCATTTCCCAGGAGTTATGGACTGAATTGTGTCCCCTCCAAATTCACATGTTGAAACCCTACTCTCCAGTGTGATTGTATCTAGAGATGGGGTCTTCAGGAGATAATTAAGGTTAAATCAGGTAATAAGTGTAGGGATATAGCCTTATAAGATAAGGAAGTGAAAGAGGTGTCTCTCTCTCTAAAACACATGAGGACACAGCAAGAAGGTGGCCATCTATAAGCCAGGAAGAAACCTACCTTTGCCAGAAACCTACCATACTGACCTCTTGATTTTGAACTTCCCAGCCTCCAGAACTGTGAGAAATAAATGTCTATTGTTTAAGCCACGTAGTCCTTGATATTTTGTTATTGCAGCATGAACTGGCTAAGATACCAGGTTCCTGTGTCATGCCAATGGCAAGTACAGAGAAGACTGGAAAGGGAGAAGAAGAGAAAAGCCAGGTATTTATTTTCTTCTCTTTCCCTGCAGCATCTTCAGGAGCAGTTATGCCTCTTTTATGACTTCAGTTACCTCGTCTTTAGGCTGACTGTGGTTCTGACCCTGAATTCCAGTAACACCACCGCCTATTTTTGTCCTTCCAGCTTAGGGGAGCCAGAAACCTCCTGCTGTTGCTAATCTCTATGTTGTTTTCAGTTTCACTTTCAGCCTTTCCATCTCTTGTGTTACCAATTTCCAGTATTAAATTTCCTCTATTGTAAATAAGTAAATATATTTTCTGTTTTCTAGTTGAATTTTGACTAAGACAGAGTAAATTTTAAAATGTAATATTGTGAAGCTATAATGTGCCATACAAATAATAACTATCCATACACTCAGTGGTCATACTGGACATTTCTATCTTTGCTCATCCTGCCCACAAGGCCTGCTTAGTCATTTTTGTGATCTGTCTTCTCTGATCTAATTGTTTATTCCAGAAGACCCACAAAGGGCCCATCACAGGTCACATTGCTGACTCTATCCTAGTCCCTCTCTCAGAAACTTGAATTAGGAAACACAAAGGGACATTAAAATTTTTTCTAGAGAGAGGTCTCACTTTGTTGCCCTGGCTGGAGTGCAGTGGCACGATCATAGTTCACTGAAGCCTGGGTACAAGTGATTCTTTTGCCTCAGCCTCTGGAGTAGCTAGGACTACATGTTTGCACCACCATACATGACTAATTTTATAACATTTTAGTAGATACAGGGTCTCGCTTTGTAGTCCAGGCTGGTCTTGAACTCCAGGCCTCAAGTAATCCTTCTGCCTTGGCCTCTCAAAGTGTTAGGATTATAGGCATGAGTCATTTTGCCTGGCCACAAAGGACCATTTTAGTTGGTGGTGCTCACTGGAGCTGAGAAGCCAAGCTATGAAGTCATACAAGATGACCATGTTCTGATAAGTAGAAGAATCCAGTCACAAGAGAGAGGACCAAGGACCAAGTCACATGGCTCCTGAGAAGTAGAGAATGTAGCCTTAGTTTCAAGTAACTCAGGAATGGAAAACCAAACATTGCATGTTCTCACTGAGACGTGGGAGCTAAGCTATGAGGATGCAAAGGCATAAGAATGGTACAATGGACTCTGGGGACTTGTGGGGAAGAGTGGGAGGGAGGTGAGGATAAAAGACTACAAATATGGTGCAGTGTATACTCCTCAGGTGATGGGTGCACCAAAATCTCACAAATCAGCACTAAAGAACTTATATAACCAAATACTACCCGTACCCCAATAACTTATGGAAAATTTTTAAAAAGAAACAAAAACAAATAGCTTTCTATTCCTCAGTACCACTTTTGCACAAGGCTTGCTATTCCTATCCTCATATTTCATGAGATTCTTTATATGCCTTCTATATCTGTCTCTTTGTTGAAGCTAGCTTGGGTATCTGTGATTTTGAGCCCTGACTAGAACACTATGTGTGTCCGTGTACACACACACACACACACACACCCCTTTTCTGAGTTTGAGCTGTTCTTAAAAATATTCAGCTTGTGACTGGGCAAAGGAAGTTATATGGAATTGTGTTTGGGATAAACAACAGGAACAAAAGTCTGTGAATCAGAGATGAAACTCTAGAATATCTCTGACTGCTCTGCTTATTTTAACTAAAGTTTATCAAGATGCCTTAAAGGTTTAGGCAAAAATATTTGTAAGTTAAATATAGTTGGCATTTTATAGCCTTTACCCTATACAGTTAACTAATAATGTTGGTGTTCACTGAAACCGGCTTTAAAATAATTACAACATTAAAAACAGAGCAGCAGTGATCATTACATTAAAATGTATTAAAAACCATCAAGGTCAAGGTAATGGTAGATTGAAGAAAAGAAAAAAAATGTATTAAAAACTGGATTTATAAGTGGTACCTTTCTCCATGGCCTCAAGGTAATGCTACCAGGTTTCAGCAAAAATCAGGTAAGGAAGAAAATACAGTAGGTAAGGGGTCTCTCTGGAAACTCTTCTATTTGTAATTTACTGAAAACAAACTTTTGAAACTCACTTAGAGCACCTAATAGATGATAATTACCGTACACAACAGTTCTTTTGTGTTCCAGTTTGTCTTGCTATTAGGTATTCATTCTCTGCCCAACAAAGAGTCCTGTTACTGAGATAACACCATTCCTGTGTTGATTCACTGGCTACGTTCTAAAGCAGGTTGTGTATCATTTTGTTATTGTAATGTAAAATATCACAGAGAAAGGACTTGGATGGAAATGAGAAATGTGCTGTCAGAGGAAAGTCCAGCTTGCAAAGTTTTAACAGATACTGGTCAGCTTTACCAGTATCTGAAATTTGTCTGGAAGTTGCTGTTGCTTTATTAAAAAGAAAAATTTCCGGACACCATATTTGTATACTCTAGTGGGTTTTAGCTGATTATACAAATCTATTTTTTGTCAAAAGGCAACAAATGTCTTCATGAACTTTTTGATCACATAGTCAGGTATTTTTTAATATCTTTAAGTATGTAATTTGAGCTGTCATTGACTTTAGAGATCATACAATCCATGTGAAAAAGCACAAGAGTTCCTTCCCATTCCAAATATTAGATTATATTAATGATACTTAATAATTATTTATAGGTTATGCATATTTAACCGCTATTGTGAAATGGTTGAGTATTCTTTTTAAAAAATTTTTATTTAGAAAATGTTTTTAGAGACAAGGTCTTGCTCTGTCACCCACGCTGGAGTGCACTGGTGTGATCATGGTTCACTACATATCTCAAACTCCTGGGCTCCTGCCTCAGCCTCCCGAGTAGGTAGGACTACAAGTGTGTGCCACCACACCTGACTAATTTTTTAAACTTTATTTGTAGAAGCAGTAGTCTTGCTATGTTGCCCAGGTTGGTCTCAGATTCCTAGGCTCAAGCCTCTTTCCTTGGCCTCCCATGGTGCTGGGATTACAGAAGTGAGGTACTGCACCTGGCCTGAATATTCATGTTGGGGCAGAGAACGTTATCTTTTATGTGTTATCAGAAATGATCAGCAGTTACTGTTAGAGACAAGACTCATTCCAGATTTCTAGACCTGTTTCTTTGTCTTTTTACAGAATCATACTTCTATAAAAGGTCATTTATAGAAGCAACTTTTATGAAACCTGATTTTGACTAATTTATTAATATTTTAGCTTTCTATTGAATGTTTAAATAATAAAATGTAAAATTAATACCAGAAGAGTTTTCTTAAAATGCAGATGTTTTACGTATTTTGTAGATAAATAATTTTTAAAAATTGGTCCTCTCAAACCCTATAACCATGAGAAGAACTGTACTAACATTTATTGCTTTGCTATTTATTGTTGTCAAGATCTGTCTTTTAAGTTCTGTCACTCTAGCAAGGTTATTTTCATTGCACTGGATCCCCTGAGCATTCTGTATTTTGGGATCTGGCTCTTCTTTCAAATAGAAGTATGTGAGTCTTTGTAGCAGCTGCTGGACTGAGAAGACCTGCTGGTCAACTGTGTTTTATTTCTCTATTTGGCTGCCTGGCATCTCTGGCCTGCCTTGACCTGCAGCACCCATGTCTCCACTAGTTCCTGCCAAACTCTATACTGCATCCCAAGGCCAATCTCTTGAAATTGGTTGAGGCAAAAGCAGCGAGGCAGTCTGCCCATGCCTTGGTGTTCTCCTCCACCCCCATCCCTAGGCTGCCCTATTTCCCTGTGCATTCTGTTTTACTCATACTC
The DNA here is from genome assembly GCF_001698545.2 of Rhinopithecus bieti. Lineage (NCBI taxonomy): Eukaryota > Metazoa > Chordata > Mammalia > Primates > Cercopithecidae > Rhinopithecus > Rhinopithecus bieti. The sequence goes on from NW_016804526.1 coordinate 493,816, forward strand.
TAGTTCTTTGTATTGTTGGGACCCATTACTATCTTCTAACCCCCAGCTTTTTGATTCCCTGCTTTTGCTAAAGTCAGTTTGGCTCATACTCAATTTCAGTCTTCTGAATGTCAGTCTTAACTTACCACCTCGGACATGAGGTTTTGATACAAGCCCTGACTTTGTTTTGTGCGTGAATAACAGACCAGTGAGCTGATTCTAGTTTCTCTTGCTGACCATGGAATTGGGTTTTTCTCCAGGGCAAAGCCTTTCCTGCTTCATTGTATTCTTCCTTCTTAATTTACTCTCTGCTGCTCTTGAATCAGGTATGTGGCATATCCAAGATTCCTCAATGTCCGGCTGTACCTGCTGGCTTCCTGCTTTCCTTCTTTGCCAACCAACATTGCCTCCTGGCCCTTGGTCTTCTCCAGTGACTCTTTGAGTCCCTCAAGTACCAAAAATAACAATAGGAGTTTGACAGCTTTTGACTACATTTGAATCACTTCTTTCTGCAGATCTTCAGGTTCTATAATCCATCAAAGCCTAAACTTCTAGCATGGCAGGCTACAACAAGCCAGCAAAAGTAGGAAATAGTGCCATCAACACTCATCAAAATCTTCAGGGATAAATATAAAGAGTGACACCTGTACATTAATTCCTAAATTATTTTTTAACACCCAAGAATGTTTCAGGAAACCTGCAACAAAAAGTCTAAATTAATAAATGATGTGTTTTATCTTAAACCTTATGTAAGTATAAAATGCAAAATTATCTGCTTCTGGGAAAATCTTTTCTAGGATTACTTTTATATTGTAACATTTCAAAGTCAAATGAAAACTAAGATTTTAGAGGGTGAATTTTTCAAGTTCATGTTTAATAAAGATTGCATCTGTAAATGATCCCCCTGTATTATGTGTATGACATAATGGTGATATTGCTGCAGGGTGACTGTTCGGATCTTGATGCAAGAGGTCCTGGTAGCCATATACTAGAACCCCTAGGAGTAAGGAGCTTGGGGGGCTGTGGTAGCTTGCAGATACTATTAGAGTCACTAAGATGCAGTGAAGCTTAATATCCAAGTGATTCAGGAGACCATATGTTATGAGTGTCTAGCCTGGTATGTTGGATGTGACCAATTAGCACTTGGCCTAAATTTCTGCTTCCTAGTGTGATGTCTTGTGTTCCAGAGGCTCAAAAGATTTCTTAAAAAACAATTTTTCAGACTCATTTGCAGCTAGTGCTCTCAATATTTGTTAAGGGCTTCTAAAAAGATGCATTTGTGTGAGTTTTGGAAATGAAATGTGAGGTGGAATTTACTTTCTATTATTTTTGGCTATTTTGTGCTGGCAAGAATAGTTATAGAGTTTTTCTGCAGCCGTGTTCCAGGATCCACTCTCCAGTTTCATGGATGTTGAGAGACACTTGTAGAGCAAACAGTGACAGCCACATGTTCCAATGTCTTCACACCTGCTTGAGGGCATCGAGTGGCAGTGGCAGGGGTTTCTTGATTTCAATCTTCTTACTTCCCTGTATTCCTATTATTTTCCATGTCACTAAATGAGAGAAATATAACCAAAAGTAGAAGGCGGAAGTGTTGGCATATCAGTTCTGAGCCTAAACCTTAAGAGGACTTGTTTCCACTCACCCTTCTGACGTCACCATGAGATGACTAAACAGTATTCCAGTGAACATGCTGGTCCCAGCAGGTAGATGAGAAACACATGAAGCAGAGCTTCCTGCCTCAGTCCAGCTGCTCCTAGCAAGCCCAGCCTAGATTAGCCAACTGCAGGCACAAAGCTAAATATGTACTTGTTGTTGTAGGCCAGTGAAATTTTGTCGTTGTTTGTTAAGCATCATTGCTGCAGTCATAGTTGATACCACAGTAATAGTGGTTTATTATTGAACTCAGTCATTCTAATAACAACTTTTTGTTTCCCCTTATTTGTGATTGTGACAAATGTAATTGCTCCCCTGGCAGATGGCTTTACAGTGTTCTGGCAATCATTCTGGAAGTCCAATCTAGAGCTTGTTGCTCCAGTGCATCAGATAGTTTTTAAATGTCTGATTTCATTTCTACTTAAAATAACTAGATTCACCTCAGACCCATTAGGGCGGCTGCTATTAAAAAACAAAAACAAAACAAAACAGAAAAGAAGTGTTGGTGAGGATGTGGAGAAATTGGAAACCTTGTTCACTGTCATGGAAATATAAAATGGTGCAGCTGTTGTGAAAAACAGTATGTGTGGCAATTCCTCAAAAATTAAAAATAGAATTACCATATGATCCATCAATTTCACTTCCGGGTTTATAGCCAATAGCATTGAAAGCAGAGAAGTCCATCAATAGATGGATGGCTAAACAAAGTGTGGTATATACATACAATGGAGTATTATTCAGCCTTAAAAGGAAGGCAATTCCTTCACATGCTACAACATGAATGAACATTGAAGGCATTATGTTAAGTGAAATAAACCAGTCACAAAAGAGCAAGTATTGTAGTGTTCCACTTATATGAGGTACCTAGAGTTATCAAATTCATAGACAGAAAGTAGAATGATGGTTGTCAGGGGCTGGGGGAAGGGAGGATGGGGAAATATTGTATAACAGAAACAGAGTTTTCATTTTGCAAAATGAAAACAGTTCTGGAGATGGATGGTGGCAATGTCTATATGATCATGTGAATGTGCTTCATGTCACTGAACTATACACTTAAAAATTGTTATGATGATAAATTTTGTTATGTGTATTTTACCACAATTAAAAATAATTTTTTAAAAGAATGTAGAGAGTTTTTGTTTTCTGCATTAAAACCTGAATTACCATCAAGGACCATGAGAAGGACGATACCAATCATTCAGAATGAGTCCTCTCACTGGGCCTCTGCATTTGATCTCCTGAGTGACATTCCACTTCTCACCCAGTACAGGATGCCTAATTAAGGTTGCAGGGGGGTCCTTCTTTTTAAATATGAAGGGACTTTTCCCGCTAATCTGAGTGAGGAATAGAAATCAGAGAAGTCAGTCTTAACAGTCTCTCCTATCCACAGAGTTGTTTTCCTTGGTAGGTCCTTCTTAGGTGAGTGATACTTACTGGGAACTCCATCTAGTAATTCTCAGGGATGACTGGTACCCCTCCCCACCTCTGCCAAATCTCCCTGTGTGATGGCTGTGTGGTCTCCCAGCTTAACTAAGTTAAACTGCATTTTCCAGAATTCTGTTTGTAGTGCAGTACCAGATAGAGTGGGTTATAAGAGATACACTCTTGTGAGAGCTGGAAAATGAAGAGAACTGGTAGCCATTTGGTAGCATATACAATCCTCCCAGTTATTCAATCAAACACTAATCTCGGTGCTGCTATGAAGGGCTTTTGCAACTGTAATTAAAGTCCTTCATCAGTTGACTTTAAGTTACCCTGGGTGGGTCTGACCTGACCAGTTGGAAGGCCTTAAAAGAGGGCATAGGGCTTCTTTGGGGACAGAGAGAAAAAAAGGAGGAAGGAGAGAAGATGGGGGAGAGGGTACATGTCTGTGCGCAAGGGTTCTGGCCTGCTTATAATCTTCCCTTCCTGACCACCTGTGAACAAGCTCCTGGGTGTGCCCTCGGGGTTTCTGCTTGTTTGTGATCTTCTTTTCATAACTGCTTGCCCCACAGACTTTGGACTTACTTGGCCAGCTGCACAATTGTGCGCGTGCACACGCACACACACACACACACGAGGGGATGTATTTATCTTCTACTAGTCTGCTTTACTGGTTGAACTCGGACTGATACATCCTGCAAGATGATCAGGAAACAGCATCCCTTTCTGAGTAGCTTCTGCCTTGCTCGTCTTCGCCAGATGCACGCAGGCTGTATGATGTTGAAGATAAAGGCAGCCCTCCAAGAATATAATGGTGAGGGAGAACCAGGGACTGCGACTTTAAAACTTTCCTTTTCCTTTGTACACAAGGGGCTGGAGATATCACAGGCTTGGCCTTCAGATGGAAGGTACTGCACACAAATGCTCCCTGTGTGCCAAGTCCTTCTTCATTCTCACTCTTTCTTCTTACTCCAATCCTTGGTCCTGTTTCACAACCCCCTCTTTGAAGACCCTAAGCTGGTGTTCATTATTCCCTGCACCCCACCACAGGAGGGAGCAGTTCAGACACTTCCATCGCTTACTCTGTTGTACAAATTCCATGCCTCAGGTTTCAGAGGGATACTGACAGATGCTCTACCATCTACCCAGGCTTGAACTGTGAAGAGGATGAACAGTATCTGCTTATCTCAATAGAGAAGATAGAAGTTTCCTGATTCCATTTGAGGCTCCTCACCTGTGAGAACAGTAGGTGATGTCTTCACTAGTTATCTAAGAAGCAAACAGATCTCACCTAGAAAGCACATGCAACATGGCCAGGTCTCGTAGGACCACAGCACATTTCTCCTGTTCATAGACTCCTCTTGACCCTGTTTACATTACAAAGCTTGCCCTAAAGGGTGGTCCTAAGACTTTTGAAAAGGTTGGCACAGATTCCATTTAGTTTCTTTCTGATGCCCAGATTACTCCCTGAGTTGAAATGTGGATGAAAATAGTTCCTTTTATCCTATTGCTTCTACTCAGGGTGATGTAGATTTGAACTGCATCTTGGTTCAGGAAGTTCCCCGAGCCCCTGGAACTTGTCGTTTATGTGAATCTGTAGGCAGATTCTGGCTACCCTCCACCCTCTGGCTCATTTGGGGATCAGGATACTAGGGTGTAGGGCCAAGCCTGCTGTTTCTCCATTATGACAATGTAATAGCTTGAGTAAGGCACCAGCGCAAAATAGTGCATCCTCTCCCTATGCAAAAAAGGGTGTTAGTGTAGGCTGCATTTACAGAAATGCACTCTCTGGTGCCAACTCCCACTTTGTGTCCATGCATACTCCTTACCCAGGCTTGCCTCAGAAGTATCCAATGTAAAGACTTAGGCCAGATTACCAGACAGACAACATGTAGTACAGGCGGGTAGTGGCCACCCTAGTCCTCAGAGTTTTCAGTCTCTAGACTTCCACTTGCCAATATCTACATATCTGCTGGAGGGATCTTTCCTCCACCCCCCACCTACAACTGTGGAAAACCATGTTGCCCAATTAAGAGTTAACTTTCTGCCCTCTCACTCCAGTAAGCCCTCAGTTGTTGCCTTTTTTTTTTTCTTTTTCTTTTTTTAGATAGGGTCTTCCTCTGTCACCCAAGCTGGACTGCAGTGGTGCAATCTCAGCTCACTGTAACCTTGGCCTCCTGAGCTCAAGCGATTCTCTCACCTCAGCCTCCCGAGTAGCTGGGAATACAAGTGCGTGCCACAAAACCAGACTAATTTTTGTATTTTTCGTAAAGATGGAGTTTCACCATGTTGGCCAGGCTGGTCTTGAACTCCTGGGCTCAAGTGATCCACCTGCCTTGGCTATCCAAAGTGCTGGGATTACAGGCATGAGCCACCACACCTGGCCAATTGTTGACTCTTGTAGAAATGTACAAAATGTATACATTTTATGTATAAATATCCCAACTCCCTCACCTCACAGCTCGGGTAATTCTGAAACATACGTTTGCACTATTTGTAAGGATTCCTACATGGGAAATAGAGCACCAGCTCCCACTGTGGCAGATCACCTAATAGCACTCCTACTGGTTGCTTTCTCTTTCTGTCTTTATATATCACATTCTCACTTATTTACCTTTGTTATTTTTGTTTCCCTAATAAAACTACTTGCACTAATATCCTTGTCTTGAGTCTGCTTTTGGGAAAACTCCAACGAAGCCACAAATATGTGCTTTGTGTCTTAGGTCTTCTTTTGAGTTCCTGGAACTGCAGCCATAGTATCTGCCTTTCCAACTGAATGGCTGAAAGGCTGTATCTGCTCAGGTGAGGGTATTACACACAACACATAACAAGACCAGGAAGTTCATAGAACCTTCCCGGCAGGGCTCCATGCTGCATGTGAGGCCATGTATCTTTGCCTCTCCTCTTGCGCAGGAGAAAAGCAATACCACCTCTTCTGTTTTCCTCCAAGTCGCTGGAATCTGGGATTTGAGTTTCAGAGCTGCACTATGAAGCCTGAAAATGGACCTGGATTTCCATCTAGTTATTCCCAGCAGGAAAAGTCAAGTTGTCTTAGTGTGATAAACTGAGATAGGTGTGGGGTAGATAGTGGGAGCAAAGAGCAAATGTGGGGAAATGCAAAGCAAATGAATGGGAGATAATTGCTAGATGGGAAACATAAGACTTTACGTTTACTTTTATCCAGTGCTTGTGCTGCTTACACAATGTGTGGTGGGTCAGCCTGGGTTAAAGGCACAGTTGGAGATAAATCTTAAATTGTCTTGATTTTTGTACAGAAAAATTATGTCACTAAAGTTGGTAAGATTCTTTTGGTCCCGAAACCTACTTCTTTCCTCTTCTCATATTAAAACTGAATACATTAAAAGGAAAAAGATGATGCAGTGAAGGTTGGCTTGAGGAGTCACTTCAGGCTCTACCTTTTGCTATTCCCATCAACCTTTGTTCTCTTCGTTTTCTGTCTTTGTTTCTGTACCTACATTATCCCTGCATCCCTGAGAGAACTGAAAACTCACCCTAGCTTTGAAGAACTCGTAATCTAGTTAGGGTAGGCAGCTATATAAACAGATTCAAAGGGTAGATAGTAAGTGCTAAATAAGGCCATAACTTAAGTGCTATTGAAACACAAGACAAAGCAGCTAATTCTACTGTGGGCATGGACGATGGATGAATGAAAAGGCGCTGAAAAATGAAGAGGAGATTTTCAAGTTGAGAGGTGCAGCAAGGGCATTTCAGGCAGAAGGGCTACCATATCTACTCTATTTATGTTTCTTGAGATCTTATTTTTAGGTAAATAAATCTTGTGAGGCTGGTTGTGAACTTGAAAAAACTTCAAATGAGTTCCTTGAGAGCTCTTGGGGAAAGAGAATCCATATGGGAAGTTAGTATTTTGGCAACATCATTTTTTTTTTCAGAACCATCTCTGATGTGTAGCTTCTGAAATTTTGACATTTGTTTCTTATGAATTAAGAACTTTAATGGATAAGCTACATAATTTGAAAGTACTACCCACAGGAAACATAAATGAAGGTCAAGCACACATACAAAGTCACTTGATGTGTATACTGCTTTTTGATTAAAGGGAAAGAATGCCTAGAGTTCAGATTTCAAAAGTAATTATGAAATACGTTTGGGCAAGGTATGAATTCAGGTCCTGGCTTTTCATCTAAAAAACAAAAACAAAAAGATTTCCTATGAAGTCTTTGACTCTCTGAAAGCATTGCTATAGTATGAAGATTTTGGAGAATTTTGACTAGGGAGTAACGAGTTTACTTTTGCTAAACATAGATTGGAGATCCTTTTCTTTACTGATGGAAGAGTTTTTAAAATTTAGTGATATGGTTTGGCTGTGTCCCCACCCAAATCTCATCTTGAATTTTCATGTATTGTTAGAGGGACCCAGTAGGAGGTAATTGAATTATGGGGCAGGTCTTTCCTGTGCTGTTCTTATGATAGTGAATAAATCTCTCCAGAGCTGACGGTTTTAAAAAGGGGAGTTTCCCTGCACAAGGTCTCTTCTCTTGTCTGCTGTCATGTGAGACGTGCCTTTCACCTTCCGCCTTGATTGTGAAGCCTCCCCAGTCACGTGGAATTTTAAGTCCATTAAAACCTCTTTTTCTTCCCAATCTTGGATATGTCTTTATCAGCAGTGTGAAAATGGAGTAATACATTTAGGGATACTTTTCATTCCACTTATTGTTGATATGAAACACTTTTCACTTGGACATTTGTACTCAGGAGATTGGATACTGTGAAGGAAAATACTAATGAATATGCAACTTTCTCCAGCTCTACCATTTATTAGGAGTCTGTGGGTTGTGTTAGATTCTGAGCTATTGTCATTGGTAAGGTCTAGTAACAGCATTGCTTCTCCATGATATTAGGAGTCGTTTCCTGTTACTGTATTATTACCAGCACTTGGGTTCTATCTCTTGTTTGATAATGGCTGCTTCAGCTACAACCAGTGATCAATTTATTTTAAAACAAATTAAGCTTCAGCTTCAGGATCCTTCACTTGCATGGGGTTTTTTCATGTGATGTGTACGCTGGAGGAGCTGCAGACTTTTCTGGGATTTGACTGCAGGGGTTCTTAACCACTTTTTTGTTCTATGGATGGTTTTGGCACTCTGGTGAAGTCTACAGACTCCTTCTCGGAATAATGTTCTTACACATTTAAAGTAAAATGCATGCAATTACAGAAAAAAAATTAATTATATTAAAAACCAAGTATCAAAAATTTTTGAAAATTTGTGATATAGAAATATATGCACTCCTTTATTAATGCATTAAATAACAAAATCTAATGATTGCAAGGCTCTTGTATTGGTTCGAACCCGGAGACCACGCCAAGAGACGACACGAGGTGGTGTGGAGCAATACGCTGTTTTAATAAGCACCTGGGTGCAGACGGGCTGAGGCCTAAAATGGCGTCAGCCCCAAATGAGGACTGAGCAGGGGTTTTACAGTCCTCTGTAAACAGTAAGTGTCCCAGTCTGATGTGACTGCTACGTAGCACCCGGACGGCCTCCCTCTCGATCTTCAGTGGGTATGTGTCTTCCGGCCAGCTCTCTTCCTGCTTCTGCTATCTTGCTGACAACAGGCTACTGACCCAAGTGGCCTTGCGCTTTGGGACTGGGCCTGAGGAGGGAGAAGTTATTCATTCCCTTAAGCTTTCAGGCCCTGGGGAGAATCTTTCAATTATGAACTTAATAACTACCATAATTTTGAAGTAGAAATGAACATTAATGATATCTGGCATGTTTACATTAATTATAACATCATAGGAAAATATCTAGTTTCTATTGGTGAAAAGTCATGGGTAAAGCAAATACTAGTGGTTAATTAGAGTTTTTATTTGGTCTCCTACTTTCTTTAATGTTGTTATTCTTTATTTTATTTAATTAATTAATTAATTAATTAATTTTCAGGCGGCGTCTCGCTCTGTCCCCCAGGCTGGAGTGCAGTGGCACGATCTCGGCTCACTGCGAGCTCCGCCTCCCGGGTTCACGCCATTCTCCCACCTCAGCCTCCCGAGTAGCTGGGACTACAGGTGCCCGCCACCATGCCTGGCTAACTTTTTGTATTTTTAGTAGACAGACAGGGTTTCGCACTGTTAGTCAGGATGGTCTCGATCTGCTGACCTCGTGATCTGCCCGCCTCAGCCTCCCAAAGTGTTGGGATTGCAGGCGTGAGCCACCGTGCCCGGCATTCTTATTCTTTTTTAAAAATACGACAGTGAAAGTTGGGATAACTTCTTTCTGTTTCTTGGATTAGGTTTTCTTCTGGTTTGAGCTTTTTGTGTCTGATTCTTCAATGTTTTCTTCCTTCCTCCCTCCCTCCCTCTCTTTAGTTTTCATTCTTCTTTTTTTTAAATGTGCCAAATTAAGTTTTCCTGATTGTTCATTCTGTTCTTTTTCATGTTTTGCTGTATCTAGGCATACATTCGATTAACTTCAATATACTACAAGTGATTTCTTGGCTCCCTTTCTGCTTTATCTGAGACCACTTTTCCCACTGAATTGTAAAGTGAGGCAAGGGATTCTGTTCTCTATCTTCTGTTCTACAGCCTGAGGAAATATAGGCTATACTGTGAATGGGTATGTAGTGGAGATGTTGTCTTTGTTCTTGATTTTGTTAAATACCAATTTTCAGTCTGCTTATTTATAGAGTATACACTATTCCAGTGGGGCATACTATGTATAGCATTGAAGGCTTCACTTCTGTTAAAGAAAAACTTGCTATTCACTTATTTTATCCTCTTCTTTTCCAGTTTCCATTACAACTTAGTGAAAAGAATGATTAACACACAAAAAGAGGAAAAAAAGATAAAAGAAAACAAGAAAGACAAGGGTGGTTGCTCAGTTTGCTTTTCTCCAGACTTGAGGTTCGTGAGAATTTTCAGGATTCATTAATAATGTCTGGATGGTGGAGGCGGTATTATAAGCTGAACTAGTTCCTCTGTTGGTCTTCAGAATTTCCTATTTCTTTTTTTGGACACCTGTTTTTGAACACTAGTTTAAACATATTTTCTTGTTTGATAAATTGTCAGCAAAATATGTGGATCATTCTGTTAGGTGAAGTAGAAGAGACGTTTTTCGAAGGAGTTTCAATCTTACCTCTTCCCACAAGACTATCAGTTTTTAAAGTTTTAAAATGGAGTAACCGGATGTGGTGGCACATGCCTATAATCCTGGCTACCTGGGAGGCTGAAGCATGAGAATAGAGAATCGCTTGAATCTGGGAGGTGGAGGCTACAGTGAGCTGAGATTGTGCCACTGCTCTCCTGCCTGGGCGACAGTTAGACCCTGCCTCAAATAATAACAATAATAATAATAAGGTAAGATAAAATGGACCTAAGTATACCTAACTGAAGAGTTGTTGTTATGATAAAATGGATTTATATTTGTGAGGTATCTAGCACAGTATTTGATGCAAAGAAGGTTGATGAAATTCATTTAATTTAAAGAAAATGAATAGAGTAGTAGCTTTATATATGCTATAAAATATGAAAAACATGCATCATTTCCAACCCTCTCCCTCAAGATATATTCATATTTCTAACACTTAGAAATATTAAAACTTTTATTGCAAATGAAGGGCACATGATCAAACATCTAGAGCAAGTATTATGCTTATACCATTAATTTAAAATTGACTCCTAATATATGATCTTTTTAGGTAGGTTGGGAGAATCAGGGGAAATAACAGTAATCTGTGAGAAACATGTCAATACATTTGCAGTTACTTCTTGACTACTCTCATGGGGATCATGGGGATTTTCTCAATACTTGATTATTAGCACCTTCCAGTTGATGTCCAGAAAGCAGGAAAAGAGTCTGCTACTTGGTATTGTCCAGATCAGTTGTTTTTTTTATTAGTGAAATCCAGACTAGATGCTGATTCCCAAGAAAACCCTCCAATTTAGAAGATTCTGTAAACAGACCATTTATTCCATACTGATCTGTAAGTAGAAATTTGTGCTGCCTCTTCCACGAGCCTTCTGGAAGAATGACACATTTGCCTTTATTAAATGGAGAATGAAAGGAGATTGGGAAAAATTTGTAAAACTACTTGTTCAAAGAATCAAATATATGTGTTTGTATACATTTGATAAAAATAAAAAAATATATTTAAAGAGAGACATTGTGAACTTTTCCTCCCATACTTTCTTTCTCCCTTGTTTTCTTCCCTTGTATAATTGTACATTTATTAGGAGGAAGGAATTCATTTGATCTATCTTTCTACTCTCCTTTCCACTCCCATCCCTAGCACAGTGACTAGAACATAGTAGGTGTATAAGTATTTTTTAAACAAATATGTGCATTTAATGTGTGGGCTGAATAAGCAGCTCTGATTTATAGCCATCATGTATTGAGCTTGTCAGATTTAAAATCATATTTTTCATTTTTCTGAGGAACTATGCATGCAATCAGAGGACTTTTTACTAGTTGTTATCTAATGCTACCAGAGGAATTACTATCACAACTCTTCCAAGCTTCCTTATAGTTAGGCTCCAGTGTATTCTTCTGCCATATACTACTGAGTAGACTAGATTCTGGAAGCCATTTGGAGAGAATATTGTGGATGTAGGCCACATTTTCCCCCCAGGTATTAGATAGTATTCATAGTATGCTTAGTAGAGATTCCTCAGATTTTTTATCTTTGTCCTGATAATCTCCTTCTATCAAAAAGCAAATGTCTCTTTTTTACTGGGGTATGTATGTTAAACAACACAGATGACCAATAACATTACAGCTAAACAGTCAAGAAAAAGTCATGACTCATATCCTTTTGGGTGTTCACCTTTTTTGTTTATGGGTGGCTTACGTCAGTCAAGGCAATTGCATTCTCCAAAATTAACAGGTGTGTTCTTACATATTGTGTTTTAATATACATCCTTTCACAATTAGGGGCGTTATTTACTTAGGATTAAAAGAGATCTAGGTGCCGAACATGCTTTACACTTTCCATTCTCCGTACCCTTGCTTACGATCCTTCTACAGTGCATGCCATCGGTTGTTCCCATGTATCTATGGAGGCCACTTCTACAGCCAATGTCAAATACACTCATTTCTCATACATTACTTTTCATTATAGTACCATTTATCTTACACAGGTTTTACAATGAAAAATATGCAAACATATTTAGAATAAAGAAGGGTCAAGACAAGTGGGTAGGAAGCCAACCATGTAAAGGTAGACCAGCACGTAGTACTTTGAAAAAAACAAATCAATCATAAGAATTCTGATAATATGGTATGGGAATATATCTTTAGAATTCAGCAAATGCCTCATTTGTGATTATCTTTCATGTTTTAGTATTCTGCATTTATTAGGCAGGTTGGGGATGGGGATATGGGCTGTATTTTATGGCATCTTGCAGATTAGTCCTAAAAATTGTTATGGGCTCACACATCTATAGCACAAAAGAAAACTAGAAAGGGCAAACAAAATGAAAGATTTTAAATTAACTTGGCAATGGTTGCCAGCCAGGTGGATGCCACTCTTCTTCAAGCGACCAGACTTCACTCTCATTAGCTACATTAATCCATTAATTAATACAAGAAATTTTGTTGAGCACTTAATCTGCTACAATAACTATGCTAGTTATTGGACATGGTCCTAACATTATCCTGATATTGGGAATCTGTGAAAACGGTTAATGGGAAAGACATAGTATATAAAAATTTTTAAATTGTGGCTTGGGATATTAAAACAAATATGAGCGACTAATGCAATCTCTCCAGTTTTATAATATAAGTCCCAGCTACTCGGGAGGCTGAGGCAGGAGAATGGCGTGAACCCAGGAGGCGGAGCTTGCAGTGAGCTGAGATCCGGCCACTGCACTCCAGCCTGGGCGGCAGAGCGAGACTCTGTCTCAAAACAAACAAACAAACAAACAAACAAACAAACAAAAAAAAACAAAAAACTTTTCTGAATTGTCAAAATGGTTCTGAAATATTTTTAATTATCTGAAATATCTTGCTATTATTACTATATAAGGGTAGTCATCTTTTTTGTGGGAACCCTTAGAAAATAATTTAACTGCTTTTAAAAATATGTAATGAATTGAAATTATTCTTAAATGATCTGATTCACTTAAATTTAGTAAGATAATTCAAGCCCTTCCACTCCCTTATCCTGACACTTTTAAAATAACTCACTTATATTTTAATTACTCTTGGGGTCTCCTGCTATGAAGCAATGGTAGAATTTAATTTTTTGCTCATAAGAAAGATAGGTCTGTGGTTATTAATAATTATTCAGTATGAAAAACCATGACATTCATAGTAAATACAGAGACAAATCTCATCTTTACATTAGCAGGAGTACGAAGAGGCAAATTAACCTTCATGAAATACTGCCTTTGAAGAAGAAAAATTAGGATAATAGAAGAAAGACTGATGAAATTTGACCCGTTACCAGGACAGAAGAGATGACCTATTTGGGGTTGTTGGAATTATTACTAATTATGGAGAGGTATTTAGATGTATGCAGACTGCATAGAAAATATGCAAAATAATATACTTTCACATCGGTATAGAATTATGTGGTGGTTTAAAATACATCCACAAGTTCTGTGGCACCGCTCCCTTCAAGGAATGGAAACCGAATTCCCACTCCTTGACTGTGGGCTGAACTTAGTAATTTGCTTCTAATGAACAGAATAAAGTAGAAGTAATGGCATGCGACTTAGAAGACAAAGTCATAAAAGGTCCTGCAGCATTATCTTCATTTTCTTCCTTGGATTGCTTGTTTTGATGGGGGAGTGGGGTGGTGTGGGTGGGGGAAACCAGCTGCCATGTTGTTAGGACGTGCAGGCAACCCTGTGGAGAAATACACGCAGTGAGGAACTGAGGCCTTCTGCCAAATACAAGTGAGGAATTGACTCATTCTGACAACATTATTATTGGTGAGCCATCTTGGAAGTGGATCCTCCAGCCCCACTTAAGCCTTCGGATGACTGTAGCCCTGGCTAATATCTTGATTGCAACCACACAAGACACACTCTGAACCAGAATCATCAAGCTAATCTGATTTCAAAATCCTGGCCCAAAAAAATCATAAGATAATAAATATTTATTGTTTTAAGCCACTAAGTTTTTTGGGGTTGGGGAGTAATTTGTTACATAGAAGAGCTAAATAATACAAACTCTATAATAGGATTTGTTTTTAAGACACAAATAATTTCAGCTGTTTTAATCTAAAAGAGGTATAATATATGGAGTTGGAAGGACTAGAAAAATGTTATTTAGGCTACATTTGCAGAATAATACCACTATACTGTCCTGCAAGGGGAGCTGCTACTTCTGCCATTATTAGGAGGATGAAAAATTGGAAAGTTGTGCTGGAATTTCTGACTTCAATGAACTCTGCCAAATGAATCAGGAAGCCTCTGCCACTATTGCTGCTGAAATAATACCCACAAAGTTCCTACCTGGATACAGGAATGTGGCTGCAGAACAAAGCATCAGGAAAAATTCCTCTGCCTTACTTCTACCTTCCAAGTCACATGAAAATATATCTGGTTGGCAAAATACCAG
>NW_016804526.1:508684-510319 GCF_001698545.2 Rhinopithecus bieti
AAAAAAAAAAAAAAAAAAAAAAAAATCTTCGAGGACTCTAGCTGTGAGGAAACCTGGGAAATGTCGTTTGTAGCTTTCTAACCTCTGCAGTACAGGAAGGCATACCCTGTTAGATCTTGTACAGTTTTGCATTTCTGTGAATATTCTTAAGCTTTATTCTTCAACACAAGTAAGTTTCTTGGACACAGTTTGATTCTTTTGCGTCTTGCTTTTAGGATTTGCTAAGTTTAGTCTAGGATTCATTATTTTCCACTCCTGAGGCAAGAACATTCCAAGTATTCTACCCAATGCCCTGTAGCCTATGAGGTTTTCTAGTCCGGTTGGTGGGCACTATTTCAATCCCTGTGTGGGTGCCAGGCACTGTTCCCTGTAATCCTTTCACATGGTTCTTTCTTTGGCCTAAGGTATTTTCCTCACACACATGGGATGATCATTACTCTGCTGAATATGTAGTTGGGAGCCTCTGCAGATGTCTGGGCTTCTTTCTGCGTGCAGCTCTCTCCTCTCTGGTATACTTTAATGTGATTTCTGACACCTTAGTCTCCCTGCGATGAACTCTTAGTTCTGTCTCCTTAATTCAGGAAATCCATCTGGCTCCACCTAAGTTTTCCTTCCCTGTACTGCAGCCTGGAAACTCTCAAGCCAGTAAGCGGGGGCAATCATGGGGCTTACTTCATTTCTTTCCTGTTTCTCAGGGATCACCGTTCTTCATTGCTTGATGTCTAGTGTCTTCCAAACTGTTTGTTCAAATACGTTGTGTCTTTTTTTTCGGTTGTTACCAATGAGAGGATAAATCTGGCCCTTAGTACTCCATTTCAGCCCCTTATTGTTTTTGGTTTTCTTTTTCTTTTTTTTTATTTTATTATACTTTAAGTTCTAGGGTACATGTGCACAACGTGCAAGTTTGTTACATATGTATACATGTGCCATGTTGGTGTGCTGTACCCATCAACTCGTCATTTACATTAGGTATATCTCCTAATGCTATCCCTCTCCCCTCCCCCCTCCCCACAATAGGACCCAGTGTATGATGCTCCCCTTCCTCTGTCCAAGTGACCTCATTGTTCAATTCCCCTCTATGAGTGAGAACATGCAGTATTTGGTTTTCTGTTCTTGTGATAGTTTGCTGAGAATGATGGTTTCTAGCTGCATCCATGTCCCTACAAAGGACATGAATGCATCCTTTTTTATGGCTGCATAGTATTCCATGGTGTATATGTGCCACATTTTCTTAATCTGGTCTGTCACTGATGGACATTTGGGTTGATTCCAAGTCTTTGCTATTGTGAATAGTGCCACAATAAACATATGTGTGCATGTGTCTTTATAGCAGCATGACTTAATAATCCTTTGGGTATATCCCCAGTAATGGGACCGCTGGGTCAAATGGTATTTCTAGTTCTAGATCCTTGAGGAATCGCCACACTGTTTTCCACAATGGTTGAACTAGTTTACAGTCCCACCAACAGTGTAGAAGTGTTCCTATTTCTCCACATCCTCTCCAGCACCTGTTGTTTCCTGACTTTTTAATGATTGCCATTCTAACTGGTGTGAGATGGTATCTCATTGTGGTTTTGATTTGCATTTCTCTGATGGCAAGTGATGATGAGCATTTTTTCATGTGTCTGTTGGCTG
>NW_016804526.1:514791-522849 GCF_001698545.2 Rhinopithecus bieti
CCCTGTCCCCAGAGGAGGAGTCTACAGAAACAAGCCAGGCTCCTTGAGCTGCGGTGGGCTCCACCCAATTCGAGCTTCCCGGTGGCTTTGTTTACACACTTAATCCTCAGCAAAGGTGGGCACCCCTCCCCCAGCCTCACTGCCACCTTGCAGTTAGATCTCAGACTGTTGTGCTGGCAATGAGGGAGGCTCCATGGGCATGGGACCCTCCGGGCCACGTGTGGGATATAATCTCCTGGTGTGCCGTTTGCTAAGACCCTTGGTAAAGCACAGTATTAGGGTGGGAGTTACCCAATTTTCCAGGTGTTATCTCAGTTTCCCTTGGCTAGGAAAAGGGATTCCCTTCCCCCTTGTGCTTCCCAGGTGAGGCGATGCCTTGCCCTTCTTCAGCTCTCGCTAGTCGGGCTGCACCAGCTAACCAGCACTGATTGTCTGGCCCTCCCCAGTGAGATGAACCTGGTACCTCAGTTGAAAATGCAGAAATCACCTGTCTTCTGTGTCACTCATGCTGGGAGCTGGAGGCTGGAGCTGTTCCTATTTGGCCATCCTGGGCATGCCCTGTTTTTGTTTTTTTTTTTAAATCAGAGCCTGTATCACATCTTGTAGGAAAGCATTTCAGCCTAACATGGTATTATTTCCCTGGTGACACCATAACTGAGTCTTTAGTAAGCCATGTGTTTTTTTTGTTTGTTTGTTTGTTTTTGATGGAGTCTTGCTCTGTCACCCAGGCTGGAGTGCAGTAGCATGATCTGGGCTCACTGCAACCTCTGCCTCCTGGGTTCAAGCGATTCTCCTGCCTCAGCCTCCTGAGTAGGTGGGATTACAGGTGCCCACCACTACGCCCTGCTAATTTTTGTATTTTTAGTAGAGACGGGGTTTCACCATGTTGTCCAGGCTGGTTTCAAACTCCTGATCTCAGTTGATCCACCTGCCTCAGCCTCCCAATGTGCTGGGATTATAGGTGTAAGCCACCATGCCTGGTCTAGTAAGCAATTTTTACTGCTTTAGAAGGCTGAATAATTCTGGGTGATGGTATACATAATGGTTACCATATTTATAATATGCTTAATTTTTCTCTACATTTTGTTCCTCAGTCAGTGGTTGAATGAACAAGACATTTAGTAAGTCTGCGGATGGCAGTACTGGCAGAAATCTGACAGATAGGAAGGATAACTCAAACTCGGAATACATCTCTACTCCATTGGGGCAATCTCTGCCTTGCCACAAGGGAGGATTTTCTATACAGTCAGCTGCCCACCAGGTACTAGTTTATGGTACTATGTCATGGACTCATTGCTGGCTTGTGCTGTTGGCCAATTGAGCACTCAGCAACAGAAGTAGTCAGATCAGCCTTGGTGAGGGAAAGTTCATCCCTTCCACCATGGCAATCTGTTCATGTGCCCATTGAGTAAATACTGGGGTAGCTGGGGAAAGAGTCTGACTGACATCTCCAGAACACTTTTACTTTTTTTTAAAAACCTCCTGCTTGCTTTCTTTTTCTCATTCTACTTTTTCTATCGAGACGGAGCTCCATAGCCTGCTCCACCAGGCTGGCAGTGCAGCTGGCCGGATCTCAGCTACACTGCAGCTTCTGTCCGGCGGTTTACGCCACCATTCCTCCTGCCTCAGCCTCCCGAGTAGCCTGGGACCCTCACAGCGCCGCCGCCCCACCACTCGCCCGGCTCGTCGTCTTCTATTTGATATATATTTTAGTAGAGACCCGTGGCGCCTTTTTTTCCACCCCATGTTTCAGCCCCAGGTGGGTCCCCTTTGAGTCTCTGACCCGTCGCACTGACGTCCGCCCGTCTCCAGGACCTCCACCAAAGAATCGCTGGGCATTACAGGCTTGAGCCACCGCGCCCGGCCCACTTTTACTTGTTTACCAGGTTTTGGAGAGTTTCATCTGCAGTGGTTGACTTTTGGTTAGCATTCACAACAGACACAACTAATTTTGCACTTTGAGCCGATTCTGAGAGGTTATCTGTCTGTTACATATTGCTGTATAACAAATCATCCAACAATTAATGGTTTAAGATAACTTTTATTTTGCTCATGAATCTGTTATTTAGGCTTGTCTCACGGAGACAGCACATCTCTGTTTTGCTTAGTGTCACTTGGGATGACTTGAAGGCCAGGGACTGGATTATTCTGAAGATTTGCTCACTCACATATCTGGAGGTTGATGCTGATATAGGCTTGGTCTTCAGTTGGTGCTGTGGCTGGAACATC
The DNA here is from genome assembly GCF_001698545.2 of Rhinopithecus bieti. Lineage (NCBI taxonomy): Eukaryota > Metazoa > Chordata > Mammalia > Primates > Cercopithecidae > Rhinopithecus > Rhinopithecus bieti. The sequence continues at coordinate 517,021 of NW_016804526.1, forward strand.
TACGTGTAGCTTTTCTATGTGGCTGCTTGGCTTTCTTGCAGCATGGTTACTAGGTTCCAAAGTGAGCATCCCAAGAGGATTAGAACAAAACTGTATAGCTTTTCATGACTTAGTCTTTAAAGTCACATTGTTACAGCTTGAGGGTAGTTGTCCAGGTTCTTTGAGTTTTGAACAAAGAATTGGACAAAATACACAAGCAAGGCAGCCAAAGCAGAGATTTATTTTAAACTAAAGTCCACAGGGTGGGGACAGGCTCCAGAAAGCAGCTTGGCACTGGTTACAGATTTTTCTGGGGTTTATATACCCTCTAGAGGTTTCCCATTGGTTCACTCTAGTGATGCATGACCAGTCTGAAGAGTTGAAGAGTAGGCCTGCAACCAGTCTGATTGGTTGTGGGAGAGGACCAGTCAAAGGTATTTTCATTTTCCAACTGCCCTGCAGCAACTGCCACACAGTAAAAGGAGGGGTTGAAAAGGGAGTAGCCTCAGCATGAGTTGTCTTATGTTCCCTGCCTCCCAACCCTATTCTGCCTCAATATGACATGACTTCAGGCATGTCATATAACCTGCCCAGCCATATACCTGCCCACAATCAAAGAGAGGAACATAGACCTCATCTCTCACGAGAGGAGTGTCAATGTCACACTGTAAGGAGCACATGTTGGATGGGATATGCTGGTGTGACAATCTTTGAAAAATGCAATCTGCCCCACCATTACATAGCTCTTCCCCAAGTGCCCTCATTATGAATTTTCCACTCTTGTGTCTTCTAAGACCTTGACCATCTAACCCAATTGGTAGCCCCTGCCCGTGAATGGATGCTAATCTATACTGTTTGGACATTTCTATTTCCAAGCAAAGAGGATAAGCACATGTATTGCTAGAAGTTCTGCTCACTGAGAGCATTTATCTGCCTCATTGTCCTTCATAGCCCATGTAAATGACACTGTAATGTGAGGCAGCCCACTTACAGAAGGTGTCAACATATTATGCAGAACAATCTGAAAACCTTTCATTAATTCTTTTAAACTTCCCAGGCAATTGTCAGGTGATTACATGTAAGGCGAGGAGGATATGGCAGTGCATCAGGAGTAGGAACCCTCAGAGCATAAGCCACATGTTTATGAAAAATGCTGGTATCCTTAGAACCTGCTTGAGCCTACGTTTCTTTTTCCTTGAGGGTGGAATGCAGCTGCACCCAATGCTAGGGTTTTCTGTATTATATAACAACTCAGCTCATGATGGCAAGAGCAGGTTGCATAGTCATTTGAAATTCCATGGTTTGGTCAGGCAAGGCGCACGCCTGTAATCCCAGCACTTTGGGAGGCCGAGGCGGGCAGATCACCTGAGGTCAGGAATTTGAGACCAGCCTGGCCAACATGGCAAAATCCCATCTCTATTAAATACAAAAAAATTAGCTGGATGTGGTGGTGCACACCTGTAATCCCAGCTACTCGGGAGACTGGGGCACGAGAATTGCTTGAACCCAAGAGATGGAGGTTGCAGCAAGCTGAGATTGTGCCACCACAGTCCAGCCTGGGCAACAGAGTGAATGAGACTTCATCTCAAAACAAAACAGAAAACAAGAAACAAACAAACCAAACCAAACAAACAAACAAACAAAAAAAACCAAAGAAGTCCGATGGTTAGATAGCATGGTAGGCTGGATAATGGCTCCCAAGTATATCCATATCTGAATTTCTGGGATCTGTGGATGTCACTTTATATGGCAAAAATGACATTGCATATATGACAAATTTAAGGATCTTGAGATGTGGCTGTTACCCTGTATTATTTGGGTGGACCCAATGTAGCTATAGTATTCCTTATAGGAAGGTTACAAGAAGAGTTGGAGTCAGAGGAAGAGGTGATGTGATGATGGCAGCAGCAATTAGATGGATGCATTTGAAGAAAGGGGAAGGGGATAGAAGTTAAGGGCCACAGCCACTAGAAGCTGAAAAAGGCAAGGGAATGGATTCTCTCCTCAGAGCTTCCAGAAGGAACCAGTCCACCTGCTGTCACCTGACTTTAGCTCAGTGAAACTGATTTCAGACTTCTGATTTCCAGGATAGTAAGGGAGTAACTTTGCATTGTTTTAAGCCTCTGCATTAGTTCCGGTGGCTGCTATAACAAATCACAAATGTGGTGACTTAAGATAACAGAAATTTATCCCTTATAGTTCTGGAGCCTGGAAGGCTGAAATCAGTGTCACTGGACTAAAATCAAGGTGTACGCAGGCCTGCCCTCCCTCTGAGGGGATCGCAAGCGGAGAACCCACTCCTCACCTCTTCCAGCCTCTGGGGACTGCTACCATTCCTTAAGATTGTGGCCACATAACTGCAACCTCTGCCCTCCTCCTTACATTATCTTCCCTGCGTGTACTTCTCCTCTTCTGTCTATCAAATCTCCCCCGGCCTCCCCCTTATGAGGACATGTGTGATTGAATTTAGGGCCCACCAAGATAATCCAAGATAATCTTCCCATCTCAAGATCTTGAACTTAATCACATCTGTACAGACCTTTTTCCTTATAGGGTAACATTTACAGCTTCCAGGATTAGGACTTAATATCTTTGGGCAGCCATTATTTAGTCTACTACAGCCACTAAGTGTGTGGTAATTTGTTACAGCAGCAATTAATTCAGGTAGGTATTAAGTCTCTACTAGGGCACAGTAGCAAGCCCAAAACTATGGCTCAGAAAAGAAAAATACTTTTTTTTTTTTTTTTCTTTTAAGGAGAGCAGGGCTTTCCTGTGAAATTCTAGGAGCCTGAGCAGTGAATCTTTGCATGTAGTTTTTCAGATTGGCCACAGACATTTCAAACTTTATTGGACATGCTAAGTCATAAGGGACACTTGTAAGCTGAGTTCAGCTGGAGAGCTTCTTTTCCTCTTGGCTCCATTCAAAGCAGGTTGCCTTAAGGATCACTTAGTAAATGGACAGGAACTGCACACTTAAATGTGGTATACGTTGTCTCTAAATCCCAAGAGGTGCATTAAGCACTGTGCCTCTTTCTTGGTGGAAAGGGATGCAAAGTGCAGCAGCTGTTCAAGGAGATATTCTGACATGTTCCAGTCCACCAGACTCTCAGAAACCTCACTGAAATAGCAGGTCTCTGAATTTATCTGCTCATGTGCACCTTATAAAGGCATTCCAGTCCTATTAACCATTTGTCATATATTCCTTCAAGCTCGTTTATTTTCATTTACATATACACAGATATTCTGCATTTACTTACTTCTCACCCAGCTGCTCTTCATTTTTTTTTTTCATTGTAATATATACAGTGATGGGTTAATCAATTCTGACATACACATTCTCAACCCCCACCCACAGAATCCCCTCAGAATTTAATGAAAGAGAAATATTCTGGAATGAGAATACACAATATGCTGATAACAGGCATCCCTTTTCAAGCTCAGTTAAACCAGATGCAAAAAGAATTTGTTATTAAATGTGATGGATGTGGCTTGCCTTTTTTGTGTTGATGGGGACATTGCAGGTGGGTCTGACTATTAGATTCCTCTATTTTGGAGCCAGATGTGTTCACAAATACAAGTGGCACACATTTGCTATGTGCATGTTTGCATGAATAAATTCCTCCCTCATTAAAATCCAAGGATTGAAATACTCAAAGCAGTATCCTCTTTCTTCATTTTAGAGACATGACTAGGTGATGTGAGTATTAATTCTTCAAAGTATAATTTCTAGGAGAACTATATATTTTCTCAGCTATTCTGGTTTTATTATTTGCCTCCAAGCCTTGTTATTTACAAACCCATCCACATAGATGAATTTTGATCCCTCTGAAAGCTTAGTTCTTTGAAAACAATGGAAAAATAAAAGAACATTCAATAAAATTTCTACCTTTTGTAGGAAAAATATCCAGTTTAGATAAAATTGATGTATATGTCTGCACAAATCTTAAGGCTCAATGGAATCCCTTAGAAGCAGGGAACTTAAAGAATACAAGGGAAAATATTTCATTTTATAGATAATACAATTGAAGTTCATAAGGACTCTGGAGAGCTGAGACTAGAATTCCAAGATAGTTTTCTTTGCCTCTCCAGGGAATCAGAGAATTAATCAGAGAATTAAAACAAAATCCTTGATAGTAATCATGTTCATTTCATTAATATTATAGATAATCTAACAGAAATAAAATGAAAAATGTCACTAACAAAATCAAGGATTCATCCTTAATTCACATAATGATCAAGAGAAATAAAAATTTTCTGACACCAGAAGTTAGGGGGACACAATTGGCTCTGCTCAATTACAAACGGAATTAAAATGGCAAATGTTAGGAATAGTGGTCCTCAAGGATGCAAATTTTCCTTTATTTGTGATCATTGCTATTCAACATAGTGGACAACTTCAGGATTTTCCAGAACATTCCTAATGTTGCTCATGGCAGTGGGGGGAAGTATTTTATTATAAGTATGAAAAATTTAACACCCTAAGTAAATAAGCAGGCCTTTTGTTATAGCTAGGTAGTCCTTATCATGCACCATGTTTATAAATATCTAAACTAGATTGGGTACAATTTTCAAGCTGTCTGTTTAAAAGAAATCAAGCAATATAGCAAATTTGGCAGACATTACAGTGTCTACCCTGTATCAATGTCCTCCTTCTTTCTCACCAGCAGATCCCTGATTATGCTTGGAAGGGTGCTATGGGCTGAGTTGTGTCCCTGTACTATTCTTATGTTGAAGTCCTCACCCCCAGTACCTCAGATTGTGACTGTATTTGGAGGCAGGGTGATTTGGTTTGGCTGTGTCCCTACCCAAATCTCATCTTGAATTGTAACTCCCACAATTCCCATGTGTTGTGGGAGGATCCAGTGGGAGGAAACTGAATCATGGGGGAAGGTCTTTCCTATGCTATTCTTGTGATAGTGAATAAGTCTCCTGAGATCTGATGGTTTCATAAAAAGAGTTTCCCTGCACAAGCTCTCTTCTGTTGTCTGTCGCCAAGTGAGATGTGCCTTTCACCTTCCTCCGTGATTCTGAGGCCTCCCCAGCCACATGGAACTGTGAGTCCATTAAACCTCCTTCTTTTCTATATTGTCCAGTCTCAGGTATGTCTTTATCAGCAGCATGCAAACAGACTAATACACAGGGTCTTTAAAGTGGTAATTTTGGGTAAATGAGGTCACTCGTGTGGGCTCTCATCCAATATCACTGGTGTCCTTTTAAGAAAAGGTGATTAGGACACTGATACACACAGAGGAAAGGCCATGTGAAGACACAGAAAGAAAATTGGCCATCTACAAGTCAGGGAGAGAGGCCTGAGAAGAAACCAATCCCACCTGCACTTTGATCTCAGACTTCTAGCCTCCAGAATTGTGAGAAAACAAATGTCTGTTGCTTAAGCCGCCCAGCCTGTGGTACTTTGCTATGGCAGCCCTAGCAAACTAATGCAAAGGATAAACAAAAAACTTTTTTATTTTCCAGTTTTCTTGTTATGGGGGGTGGCTGTGTCTCAATATTCTGGTCAAGGAGATATGAAAGTGGAAGCTCCTCTGTGGACCATTTAATAACATGCTCTAAATGACTTCAGATTTAGCTACCAGGTGTGTTTTTTGCCCTTTGCCCTTTCCTTTCTTCTGGCCTGGAAGATGACTATGATGCTGGCAGTAAGGCAGCACACTTGAGACCACAGAGCAACAGCAGCCAAGGATAGCCAAGTAGAAAAACAAAAGGCCTGGGACCTGATGACCTCATAGAGCCACTGTGCTAACCTGGAACCATCTAACTCCAGAAATCTTTCACGTGAAAAAAACAAAATGCTTCATTTGTTCAGCCACTGTTTTTTTTTTTTTTTTTTTT
>NW_016804526.1:523163-542154 GCF_001698545.2 Rhinopithecus bieti
TTTTTAATCTTTTTTTCCTCTTCAGGTTTATATTACTGAATAGAATGCAATTCCTAAAGAAACCCTAGATAGATATTTAGCAGTGTTTTTTAACCTCCTGAAAGAGAACTGTGCTATATTGGGTATAGATGAAAAATCTAATCGGAAGCCACATGGAACAGAAAATTTCTTTACTTACAACCATCTGCTTGGCTAGACAGTTACCAGTTTCTCATTTGTGAACAAATTTCAAATTAAATAGTTAAATTAGACATAGACTTTAAAAAATGTGGGCAATGATATCTACATATCTACGAATACACTGATTCAATATTATTCAACAAAATTTCATAATTTGGTAGCCAACACATTTAAATGAAAAGAAGTCCTTTGCTGTGAATCATGGGAGTGGGTTTCAGAGCAGAATCATGGGATTTCTTTCCTTGTAAATTATCATGTGTAGTCTAGCCTGTTACCTGACCTTTATAACCTATTAATTAGCCTGTGTGGTTTGTGGGACAACTAGAGGTCTGCAAACTCTTTGTTACCAGTTAGCAAAAAGATAGGAGATAAGGAACTTGTGCCTGAGTGTATTTCAACTATATCACTAAGCATGCTGTTTAGTTCAGCTTACTTTTTTTTTTTTTGGCAAGACTTCTAAATGAAGGAAGCAGTGTGTTGGTTTACATTCTGGTGCAATCTTATTTCATTGCAGATTGGCACTTTGAATGGCAATGAAATAGACAACTTGATTAGGTATAATCAGCTAGTCATTGTGGGAGATCTGACTGCCAGTGTCTGCCCTCTGCAACTCACCAGCCTGTGAGTCCAATTAAAATCATATTTATATTAGATCCAGACTGTGAAGACTTTGAGTCTCAACTCTCTGCACAAGAACTTGGCCATACTTCTGACAGTCCCTAGAAAATTGTCTCATATTTGTTCAGGAGAAATTCACTCAAATTCTCTCACTCTGATCTGTTAGCTAAGTCATCCTAGCACAGCCTTCCTGCTGAAGTTTGGTGATGAAAGTGAAGTACTTTATTATTTAGGATCCATTTGGCTGCAAGTAACAGAACACCCACCCAACAGTATCTTTAGCAATGAATACTCTTAATTCTCTTATGTAACAGAATGTCTGGAGAAAGCAGTTGTAAGTTTGAAACTGGCTCAGCAATTTTCTTTAGCCCAGGCTCTTTATAGCCTAAGGATATCCAATACTGTTAATTCATTGGCTTTGGTCTGGTGGGTGGCCACAAATTCTTTGGCACTCTTCCCGTTGAGAAACATGGTTTTTCCCCTCTCCTCTTGAATCTGGGCTGCTTCATAACTTGTTTTGACAAACAGAGTGTGCTGGAGGTGACACTGTAACTGCAGAGGCTGGGCCTTAAGAGATCTGCAGCTTCTGATATTACACACTTGGAATGCTTTCTCCTGAGCCTGACCGCCATGCTGTGAGGAAACCCGAGCCACTATACATGTAGGACCACATACAGAACTGAAGCCCCCAACCAACATCTGAGCTCCCAGCCAACAGCCTCTATCAACTGCCAGCCATCTGAGTGATGTTATTTTGTATCTCCCAGCTATCCCAACACTGTGGTTGACACCACACAGAGCAGAAAAACCACGCAGTCTGCCCACAGAATCATGAGAAATAATAAATTATTATTGTTTTAAGCCATTATGTGGTTTGTTATGCAGCAATAGATAACAAAAAACACTTGGGAATAGACAATTGCCTATTCTTCCAATGTAAGTGGTAATTTATAGCAGTCAAAGAATAATTCTGATCTAATTAATTTTGCTGAATTATACCTTCATAAAGGTAGATGGGACAGGAATTGAAAAATATGTAAGCATTGTACGTCAGAGTTTTCTATTTCTGAGATGAGAAATGTGTGTGTGTGTGTGTACACATTTGATCTAAATATAGTTCTCCATAATTGTCTTGGGTTTTGTGGTTCCCAAACTTTTTCCCTTGACCCATCACATGAAGCTGGGTGGAATAGTCCTGAAGCCCCTCTATATAACTGTGAGGCAACTAAACGTTTTAGTGGAAAAGCATAGTTCCTAGGCCAGAACCTGGAGCCTAAGACTTTGAATTTTCAGCCTCATTTCACCACACAACTTTGCTTCTCAAAGAGAATTCTGTTTTCTGATGATGGTTTTTATTGTGGTTGTTGCAGTAGGCTTCTCAGGAGTAACTCTGGCTACATGTATCCAACCATCTCTTTTCCTCTGTCCAGTATCTATATGCAGTCCTGACCTTCATCTAGCTGCTTCCAAAATAACGCATTCTGAAGTCAAATAAATCTAATTCATAAATTTTGCAAGATCTGTATTCAATCACATTATTATTCACACCAGTAAAAGAAAATGAGGGCTATAACCCGAACTTTTTCTAACTGGAATACTGCTTCTATTAATCTGGAGATTTTAGCACCTTTTGATTTTCTCCATGCACGTATTCTGAATAGAATCTTCCAGATGTAGTATTACTATTGTTTTACTTGTTCACACCAATTCTTATGCATCTATTCCTTTTAATAGAGAGAGAAACAAAAAATGGGTTGATTATCATATGAACGAGAGTCAGTTTTCTACCTTTTCATTTCCTTTTTGAGAAAATTTGACAACATACATAGAGATATACAATTCTTGTGTTTTGATGAAAGGTAGTTTCTGGCTTCTACTGGCTGATTTTAATCTTATTACAAAAATTGGAAAATTGGATTTCATGTGTTAGCAAAACTGATTATTCCTGAAAGCATTTGAAAAACTAGTTAGGGTGGGGTGGGGTGGTGGAATCAAACAAATGGGTTAGAGTATATGGATCCTGAAACAGGGCTTGAGAAATCCTCTTTCTTCCCACAAGACCAAATGTGTATTTACTGAAAACAACACATGGAGAGGATGGGGAGCTAGAACTTGCTTTGTTAAGCTAAAGCTTGGGAAATATTGTAATTGAAGATCCACCTGGTGTGTTCAAAGCAGATTATAAAAGCCTGCTGAGTAGCAACTGATTTCTCTTCTCTGGAGATTGGCCTGTACCTAGGAACATGGCTGTGTTGGCTCAATGGCACCCAAATTAAACCACAATTTTAGTGTCACCCATGAAATTTCTCTCTCACTCATTCTCTCTCCCTCCTTCCTTTCCTATCATCTCCCCACCCCTAATGCACATGAAAAATTTTAGTGGATATTTTGGTATGTTAAAGAATGGCCCCAAATATGTTCCTATTCTAATTCCCAAAACATTTACTGTTACCTTACATGGCAAAAGGTACTTTGCAGATGTAAATAAGTTAAAGATCTTGACATGAGGGGATTATCCTGGATTATCTGGGTGGGTCCTAAATATAACTGGAAGTGTCCTTATAAGAGAGAGTCAGAGGGAGATTTGATACAGACAAAAGGAGAGAAAGCAATGTTGCTACAGAGGCAGAGACTGGGGGGATGCAGCTACAAGCCAAGGAATGCTGGTAGCCACCAAAAACTGGAAGAATCAAGGAATGGATTCTTCCCAGGAGTCACCAGAGAATGTGCTGCCCCACTGATACCTTGATTTTGGCCCAGTGAAACTAATGTTGGACTTCTGGCCTCCCGAACTGTGAGAGAATACATTTCTGTTGTGTTAAGCCCCCAAGTTTGTGCTAATTTATTACTGCAAGAATAGGAAATGAATACAGATATACTGTGACAATAGGAAATGAATACAGATATATGGTAGAATGATATCTTAGATATCAGAATTTAAAGCAAAATTACATATAGATACCTTGACTCCTGAAAATCACTTAAGAATGTCCCACATTGGAGAACAATATGGCACTGTCTTCCCCAGCACTGGAATAGAGCGTTGCTTCTTCAGCTGAGATGCCAGATGAAGTAGTTGGCTTGTGTTTAGAGGCCATGTTGTAGAAAAAAATTCTTATCTTTAAACATGAGATTCCCCCACAGAAGTAGCTGAGAACAGTCCTACTGGGGGAACTGCAGATTTGTATCTCCTATTTCACATTCACTCAAGGCATATGCTCATTGAATTGGAAGGATGGGCAGCATTGCTCACATGATTCGGATTGTCCTTTTATGCTATCTCCCAAGTTAGTAAGGATATATTTGCTTAAGGTAAATAATAGTTCCTAACTGGTATATAGACTCACCATGTGCTAGATCCTTTTCTAATTGCTTATGTTAACTCATTTAATGCCTGTAGGCTGAGGTGCAGAGTGGTGAAGTAGCTTGGCTAAGATCACAGAATGGTAGAGCTGGGATTTGAATCCAGGCTTGCTGACACCAGAATCTTTGCTCTTAACCACTACACTCTACTCTCTTAGTAAGTTAGCTAAAGAGATGATATTCTTTTGCCATGTGCAAAGATGTTAGCAGTGTTCATCTTCGGATGTTCAGATTACTAGTGATTATTTTTTGTTTTAAAACATGTTTGTATTTTCTATTATTTTACTTTATTCAGTTGATCCAGTCTATTCCATTACTATTTCTTCAACACAGAGCATAGTTTGCTTTTATAATCCAAAAACAAAACGCAACAAAGTTAATATACTTTCATTTTGGAAAAAAATTGGATTTAAAATTGAGGCCAGTCTCAGTGGCTCATACCTGTAATCCCAGGACTTCGGGAGGCCGAGGAGGGCTGATCGTCTGAGGTCAGGAGTTTGAGACCAGCCTGGTCAACATGGGAAAACCCCATCTCTACTGAAAATATCAAAAAACAAAAACAAAAACAAAAAAAATACCAAAAACAAAATCATAGCTGGGCATGGTGGCGCACACCTGTAGTCCCAGCTACTCGGGAGGCTGAGGCAGGAGAATCACTTGAACTTGTGAGGTGGAGTGAGCCAAGACAGTGCCACTGCACTCCAGGCTGGGACACAGAGCAAGACTCTATCTAAAAAAAAATGTATCTTTGTTAGGTACATCTATCTGTCTATCTATCTATCTATCTATCTATCTATCTATCTATCTATCTATCTACATATAGGTATGATAGCTAAAACTAAAAGAGACTATCTAAAAGAGATTCACTTATTGTATTATTCCATTTGGTAATATTGCAGAGTAGGAGGAGTTTCTAGAACACGGACAGATTATTGCAAGACACAAATCAATACAGAGATGTAATTGTTGTTTTCTACACTTGTCCCATCTGCCATTGGTATCAAAATATAGCAGCCATTTTTGGCTCTAGCTTTTGATACCAGTGTGGGAACTCTGGAATTTCTTGATAACACTCTTTGTCATTTAGCATCGTAAGTTATCAGATGTATAAACAAAAGTTACTTATGTAAATAAAAAAGACCAATCCCTTTATATATTGAAAAAGTTTGATATGGTGTTAAGTGAAAAAATTGGGACGCAGGTGGTTAAAAACAACACAATCTCTATTATAATGAAGAAAAAATTGTATATTCCATGGTTTTGTTTCCATGAAGGGGTTATGAATACAAGTTATTTTCTTCTTCATGCTTTTAGGAGTACTACTACTAGTATAAACTTCTAAAAATATAAATACTCTGTATTTTCTAAAATTTCTACAGTGAGAATGCATTTTTCTTTTAAATATTTTGTAGAGACACGGTCTTTGTTGCCCAGGGTGGCCTTGAACTCCTAGCCTCAGGTGATCCTCCTGCCTTGACCTCCCAAAGTGTTGGGGTTACAGACATGAGCCACCACATCCAGCCTATTTTTCTTTATATAAAGAATAAAAGGTAAAATAGCCTTCCAATGCAAGATTATAAATATTAGAAAATCCCAACTTTTAAAGCCTTTTTTTCCCATAAGGCTTCCTTGGGTGGCTGCCTAATTAAGATGTGGCTCCCAATTTCAAAATCTGTGAATCTCTTAAGGATATGCTTCCCCAAGAGGAAGTCTCCTTGTTTCATATGGGCATTTCCATCTGCTTTCCATTCAGCTTGAAATGAAGTTCTTTGAAAACCTTTCTCTTCTTTGCTTTCAACTTGAAGACATTCTGCTATTTTCTAAACATTTAGTTTCATAATTTAGTCTGATGCTATTAAATTAATTCATACTTTATTCCCAGATTATTTTTCAAGCAACCTCTGTGGATATCAAGGATAATCCATTCTGTGCTCCCTTTACTTAGTGCTACCCATTTCTTTAAATTGCCTATTTTAATTTGTCTTTTATATAATGCATTTGAAATAATTTCTTTTCCCTTTCTAACCACAGAACATTTTCTCGGCTTCAGTAAAATCACTGCAATTTTATACAATCTTCGATAACTCTCTTACTAGAAAAGCCACATAGTTAAGCTTCAGCCACAGCTTAAAGCTGCCATAAAGCTTTGTCTCTACCAGTTAAATAACCAGACTGTAGCACACTTGATGGGATTCTTCAGGCCCTCTAGATGACTGAGTGGTGTGGCTGCATAGTTGGCAGCCACTCAATGACTCATAGAGATGGAAAAAAAGGAATGAATTGGCATTGGTAGCCAGTTTGGTCACAAGGCAGACAGGGGAGATCCAAGAAAGATTCTGTAGTTTTAAAATCACCTGCATTATTACTGTACACCCCACTTGTCTCACCGATTGTTTGAAAAATAGAAACTCCTTTTTCTGGCTTTTTTGTCCAGACAACCTGGCAGTCTACACTGGTATCATCCCTCTTTCCACAACCTCTTTTTGTAGGAGCTGGTCTCCTCTTTGCTGTAATAAAAATCTGACTCTGTCCTAAAGACGCCAATGCCCTTGCAGCCATTCTGGGTTTATTTTCCCACTCCCCATGTACGTCAACTTTGTGAAGAAGAGTGGTATAGTTATTACACTGTTGCTGCTCTGCCCGGGTTCCCTTTACCCTCCAGTGCACCCATCCCAGCCCCTCGCTGCTGTAAGTGTTGGCCACTGGCTACTCACAACTACCCCTTTAAGAATTTTTGCCCTGCATCAGTTGTTCTCAAAGTGTGGTCCTGGGACCAGCAGCAGAGCATCACCTGGGAATTTGTTATAAATGCAGATTCTCAGGCCCTACCTACTGACTCAGAAACTTGGGACTGGGGTCCAGCCATCTGTGTTCCTGATGCACAGTAATGTTAGACAACAATTGCCCTCGGGTGAATGGAAACCTAAACCAGAAAAACCTGGGCTGATAAATTTTCCTGTCAGGGAACTACCTGCAGCCAGTGGTTGGCCAATTCAGGGGTTACAAAAGGCTGCTGTCTCCATCCCTTGAAAGGGGATGACTTTGTGATGCCATTAAGGCTTTGGAGCTGCTGGTGGGATCAGGCTGGGGCTAGAATGGAGCTAAACTCATATCTTGTCCAGACTCCTCCCCTGCCCTATGCTGCACCCCCATTCCCTTTAGGGGTGTTATGGGTTGAAGTCCTAATCCCCGGTGCCCCAGAATGTGACCTCATTTGAAAATAGGGTCCTTGCCAATAGAATTAATTAAAATGAGGTCATATTGGAGCAGGGTGGGTTCCTAATACAATATGACTGGTGTCCATATAAGGTAAAGACACAGGGGCACAGAGAGAGTGCCACGTGAAAATGGAGGCAGAGATTGGAGTGAGGTAGCTACAAGTCGTGGAACACCAAGGATTGTTGGCCATCACTGGAAGCTAGGAAAGGGACACGGAACAGATTCTCCCTCAGAGCCCACGGAAGGAACCTGTCCTGTAGACATCTTCGTTTTAGACTTCTAGCTTCCAGAACTGTGGGACAATGAAGTTCTCTTGTTTCAAGCCACCCAGTTTATAGTACTTTGTTATGGCAGCTCTGGTAAATGAATAGAAGGGATTTCACTGGTCTCACTCCCTCGCGGACCCTTTCGTCCAAGAATCCCTGATTCAGGCTCTACTTCTAGGGAATCTGACCTAAGACAATGGACGTTTTTCTTGTTCCTCACTCTGAGACTTCTACTCTCCTGTACCATGCTGTTTGTTTGAGTGTGGAGCTATTCAGTTACACTGTAGTCTCTCTGGATCTGTGACTATTGTAACAGTTTTATTAAACTATAATAGCTGAACCCAGTGGGCAGCACTGGGGAAATTTCTACCAACTGCTTTTAAACACACCCAGTTATATTTCCCTGACTCTGTCCTGATGCCATCTTGGACTTCCACAACTTTGCTAGTCACATGTGGTTAACAGCAAAGTCTCATTTTGGGGTACTGAAAAGTCCCATCAATATAGGCACATCTTGTTTTATTGTGCTTCATTTTTTTGTGCCTCTCAGGGATTGTGTTTTTTACAAATTGAAGGTTTGAGGCAAACCTGCATCAAGCAAGCACATCCACAAGTACTATCTTTCCAACAGCTTGTGTTCACTTTGTGTCTTTGTGTTACATTTTGGTAATTCTCGCCCTATTTCATAATTTTTCATTATTATTATATCTGTTATGGTGGTCTGTGATCAGTGATCTTTGATGTTACCACTGTAATTGTTTTGAGGTGCCATGAACGGTACCATGAACCATACCTGTATAAGATGGTATGGTGAACTTAATCGGTAAATGTGTGTGTTTTGACTACTCCACTAACCAATCGTTTCCCCATCTCTCTCCCTCTCCTCCAGCTTCCCTTTTCCCTGGACACAACAATATTGAAATTAGGCCAATTAATAACCCTATAATGGCCTCTAAGTGTTCAAGTGGAAGGAAGTGTCACACATCTTTCACTTTAAATCAAAAGCTGGAAATGATTAAACTTAGTGATGAAGGCATATTGAAAGCTGAGTTTGGCAAAAAGCTAGGCCTCTTATGCCAAAGTAACTAAGTTGTGAATGCAAAGGGAAAGTTCTTGAGGAAAATAAAAAGTGCTGCTCCAGTGGACACAGGAATGATGAGAAAATGAAACAGCCTTTTTGTTGATATGGAGAAAGTTTGAGTGTTCTGGAAAGAAGATCTCTTCCATCACTCTCTTTGCTGCCTTGGGCTCATTCAAGGCAGGGGAGGAAGGGAAACCAGCTACAACCTTCCCTTCAACTAAAGCCTAATCCAGAGCAAGGCCCTAACTCTCTTCAATTCTATGATGGCTGAGAAAGGTGAGAAAGCTGCAGAAGAAAACTTTGAAGCTAGCAGAATTTGACTCACGAGGTTCAAGGAAAGAAGCCATCTTCATAACCTAAAAGTGCAGGGTGAAGCAGCAAATGCTGATCTAAAAACTATAGCAAGTTATCCAGAAGATCTAGCTAAGATTGTTGATGAAGGTGGCTACACTTAATAACAGATTTTTGACAGCTTCTATTGGAAGAAAATGCCATCTAGGATCTACATAGCTAGAGAGGAGAAGTCAGTGCCTGGCTTCAGATCTTCAAAGGACAGGCTGACTCTTCTGTTAGAGGTTAATTCAGCTGTTGACTTTAAGTTGCAGCTAATACTCATTTACCATTCTGAAAATCCTAGGACCCCTAAGAATTGTGCTTAATCTACACTGCCTGTGCTCTATAAATGGAACAACAAAGGCTGGATGACAGCATGTCTGTTTACAGCATGATTTACTAAATATTTTAAGCCCACTGTTGAGACTTACTGCTCAGAAAAAAAGATTCCTTTTAAAATATTACTGCTCATTAACAATGCACCTAGTCACTCAAAAGCTGTGATGGAAATGTACAAGGAGATTTATGCTGTTTTCATGACTGCTAACATATCCATTCTGCAGCCCATGGATCAAGCAGTAATTTCAACTTTCAAGTTTTATTTTTAAGAAATACATCTTGTAAGGCTATAGCTGCCAGTAATAATGGTTCCTCTGATGGGTCTGAGCAAAGTAAATTGAAAATCTTATGGAAAGAATTCACCATTCTAGATGCCATTAAAATTTTGGTTCATGGGATGAGATCAAAATATCAACATTAACAGGAGTTTGGAAGAAGTTGATTCCAATTCTCATGGATGACTTTGAGGGGTCAAGACTTTAGTGGAGGAAGTAACTACAGATGTGGTGGAAATAGCAGGAGAACTAGAATTAGAAGTGGTGCCTATGTGACTGACTTGTTGCAATCTCATGATAAAACTTCAACAGATGAGGAGTTGCTTCCTGTGGATGAGCAAAGACAGTTGTTTCTTGAGATGGAATCTACTCCTGGCGAAGGTGCTGTGAACACTGTTGAAATGACAGTGAAAGATTTGGGATATTATATAAACCGAGTTGATAAAGCAGTGGCAGGATTTAGGAAGACTAATTCCAATTTTGAAAGAGGTTATACTCTGGGGAAAATACTATCAAACAGCATTACATGCTATAGAGAAATCTTCTGTGAAAGAAAGAGTTGATCAATGTGGCAGATTTCATTGTTGTTGTGTTTTAAGAAATTGCCACAGCCACTCCCACCTTCAGCAACCATGACTCTGATCATTCAGCCATCATCAACATCAAGGCAAGACCCTCCACCAGCAAAAAGATTATCACTTGCTGCAGGCTCAGATTATTGTAGCATTTTTTTAGCAATAGAGAATTTTAAAATTAAGATATGTACCCTTTTAAACATAATGCTATTGCACATATAGTAGGCTAAAGTATAGTATAAACATAACTTTTATATGCACTGGAAAACCAAAAAATTCATGTGACTTGCTTTATTGTGGTGGTCTGGAACTGAATCTACAGTATCACTGAGGTATGCTTGCATTTGCATCTCTCATTCAGTTCAGAGCTGCCTCCCTCTCCCTTCATGGGATGGCACTGAAATTCTGCAGGATGGCACTACAGAAGTGAGGTAAAGTCTTTTCTTGTCCTCTACCTATTTCTTCCATCACTCTTTTTGCTGCCTTGGGCTCATTCAAGGCAGGGGAGGAAGGGATTTGAGATTTTACCAACCTCAGCACTTTTTGCATTTTGGACTTTATTGTGGGGGGTTGTCCTATGCATTATCGGATGTTTAGCAGCCTGGGTTTTACTCCTAGATGCTAGTAGCAGGCCCCACCTTCACCTTATTTCCCACTGTAACAACCAAAAGTGTTGTTGCAAATGTCCCTGGGGGTGAGCACTTTCTTACTTGACTGGTGCTGATATTACATGGCTGTCAGTGTCCTCTATGAAGGCAGATGTCTTTTAAAAAATGATTTATACATAATAATTGTACATATTTATGGAGGAGAACATGAGTTCAATACAGTGTATAAAATTGATGCAATGACCAACATCAGGTCATTAACAATATCACCTTAACCATTTCAATACATGTTAAATTGGTACAATGACCAAATCAGGGTCATTAACATGTCACCTTAACCATTTTAATACATGTATAAATTGTACAATGACAAATCAGGGTCATTAACATATCACCTTAACCATTTATCATTTCTTTGTGTTGAAAATATTTAAAAATGTCTCTTTTAGCTATTTTGTAATATACAGTACATTATTGTGAACTCCAGTCACTCTCCTAATAGAATCCAGAACTTATTCTTCCTATCTAACTGTAGCTTTGAACTCACTGACCAATCACTCACCATTCTCTCCTCCCCCCACCCTTCCTATCTTCTGGTATTTGCTATTCTATTCTGTACTTCTTTGAGAACCACTTTTTATAGATCCCACATATGGGTGAGATCATGCAGTACTTGTCTTCCTGTGCAAGTCATATGTCTTATTGCTGGTTGTTTCTTTTGCGGAGAGCTTCTGTGTGTTCTTCAGAGATGCTCCCACCACTCAGCAGACCTTCTACCTCACATTGTTCATCAGGGAAGGCCCTCTCCAGCTGATCTCTTACACCACTCCTCTGAGGGACACCTTCAACCCTGTTTTGCTGGGAGTGCCTTTCCCCAGCAGGCAGTTCTCCCAGGAGTCTTGTTGAGAAATCTCATTCCTTGCTACTTGGGCAGGGACAACTTGGCTCAGAATAAATACATAACCTGCTGGCTTCAGAATAAATACATACCCTGCAGCCTTCTCTTCTTCCCAGGCCATTGCAGATAACAGTTTCAGGCCACCAGTCACCCTCACACTTCTCCAGGTAAGTATGAGGCATTAGCCTTTGTCATTCTCCAACCCTAAGGGACAGGCATGAATATTTCCCAAGAATTTTCACCACATTTTGCTTAGGCGCCATTTTCATTTTCCATTGCTTAGTAACAAATTGCCATAAGCTTAGCAGCTTAAAACAACACAAATGTATTATCTCACAGTTTTTAGGGGTCAGGAGTCCTGGTAGGAGTTAGCTGAGTCCTCTGCTAAGGGTCTCACCATATTGAAATCAAGCTGTTAGCGGGAACTGTGATTTGCACCTAAGACTTTGGGTGCTTTTTCAAGCTTATTGCTTGTTGGTAGAATTCATTTCTTTGCAGCTGTAGGACTAAGGTCCTTGTTTTCTTGCTAGCTGTCAATTGGGGACTGCTGTCAGCTTCTAGAGGTCACTCATTATTTCTTGTCCCATGGACCCCATAGACAGCTGACAGCATGACTGTCTGCTTTCTTGTAAAGCAGCGAGAGAGCATCTGAGACCATTAGACACCCTTTTAAGAGCTTACCTCACTAGGTCAGGCCCAACTCATGATAAGCTTCCCTTTGATGAACTTGACTAGGACTTTAATTATATCTGCAAATATCTCTTTCATCATTTAATGTAATATAATCATGGGAGTGATGGACCTCATAGCTATAGGTCTCACCTGCACTCAAGGGAAGGAGATTATACAAGGGCATGGGATCCTTGGAGTGGGGCATCATCTTAGAATTCTGCCAATCACAGGCCTCAGGAGACTACTGGGCCAAGAGAGCCCTCTCATTTGGGTTGAGGGTAGTGAACATCAACCTCCTCTGGAAAGGTGAGGGGAAGTGCCATTATGCTTTTTTTCCAGAATGACAATTTTCTTTAAAGCATTTTTCTCTGAAAAAATATTTCATCTTTTCTTTTATAGCCTAGAGGTGGGCAATAGACTAAAGGGTGCAGGACTGATTTTTGCCCACCTCTTGGTAAGTCCTGGATATAACTGACACTACCTCTTTTTTGAATTTGCAAACATTTATACCCATTATCCATAGATTGGGGTCTCAGCTGAAACTATGAGACAGCAGGAAATACCATTTAACATTCTGTTAAATTATTATTTCCTGACCTCCTGGTCACAGCACTTATAAAAATTTACAACATGTGGTTCAAAGTTGCCCTCTCCTCTCCAGTTAGGTGCCAGTAGAGAAAGTCACACAGATGAATAGATAATTTCCATCATGACCTCACAGCCACCAGCCGCAGATGGGCCCTCAGCACTGCCTGCACAGTCTTCCCGATTCTCTGGATTGCTCGCTCTTCCACTTCCCACAATGACTGTTTCAGGCCTCCACTCCTCCCACACTTCCAACTTCCCCTTCCTTACACTGTATGCCTTGAGTACCTAATGCATGCTGAGGTATACAACACTGTGCTAAGTATTCAAAGACTTGTGACAGCAGTTCCCTCCCTTAAGAATCTCACATTCTTTTGGGGGAAGACTGACATATTAGCAAATAATTGTAACATAAGATGAAAAGGGCAATGGCAGAGATCTATGCATAGGACATTATCAGAACATAGAGGGAGGTCCCTAACCCAACAGTAGGAGTGAGGGAGAGAATTAGAGAAGACTTCCCAGAGGGATGTGATATATGAGCTGCTTTTTACAGGTGAATCGTATTGGGTTGGATCATGTATATTATCACTATATGAGACAAATTCAGGTTAGTGTGAGTATATATACTCCTATACACTCTAAATGCTGTGGTGGAGGTGGCATAATTATTTCAGAAGCAATCAATGATCTCCAAGTTGTAGATGGCTCTATGGCTTTCATGCTAATGATTTCTGACTTTTTGCTCCATCTGGAAATCCAATGTCATGGTAGAGTATACGTGCATGAGACCTCTCTTATGAACCACTTCAGACTTTCTCTCACTGCATGGATTCTGCCTGATTTCAGGTGCAAACTGACAGCCAATCACCTGCTGCCTATGCACACATCTGTCATCTCCAGCCCTGGGATTCCTTGCTGATTCCTCCAGAGCACTCAACTCTGGGTTCATGCCCACTTAAGGGCAACTTGGAGGTGTGGAAGCGTCTCTACCCTAGGAGACTAACAGAGGCTAGGAGCCAGCGAATAAATTCTGCCCTTTTTTCCTCATAATGAGATGCAGCTGATATGACTTCTTGGGGACAAAATTCTGCTGATGGGGCAATCAATATCAGTCAGCAGTGGTGAGTTCCATCACGCTTCCTGGCATTGCCTCCCCTTACCTCCCTATCCTGCTCTCCTTTCCTTCACTCCTGCCCCCCGGGGCTCACTTCCTAGCAAAATAGCATCACATAACCTTCTGTCTTAGGCTCTGTTTTCTGAGGAATCCAAACTAAGACAATAAATATTTTTAATCAAGATATGGTTAAATGAGTGGGCTCTAAGGTCAGATAAATGAGGCTTTGATTTTAGCAAGTTAGTTACTTAATCTCTTCATGCTTCAGTTTTATGGTCCATAAACCTGTATTACAGACTTACAGACACATATGGGTCTGTATTAAGTGAGATTTATATAGTGCCACACATACTACACATTCAAATGTTAGTTGTTATTATTTGTGTCCATGTCAAGCTGAAGCAGAGCAAACAGCCCTGACCATTAAGATAGTAATGGTGGTAGCTTAATTTAAGCAGCACTTTTTCCTTTTCTGAGGGCCTCATGTTATCACATTCAGTCTTTACTAACCCTACGAACTAGAGAGATGGACCTTGAACCTTGATTTAGTACCTGCTTCTAGAAACCTCGGTTTGCAGAGTGTGGACAGCTTAGTGAGAAGAAAGGCAGGGTTAAGTGTCTGGTAACTGGCTGCGCATGCAGCAGCTCCTTTGGGTGTTACTGTGGAAAGGGGATGGATCCAGCTGCCTTTGACTTGTTCCTGGCCCCTTGCTCTTGTTGATTTCTATGCTCACCACTCCTGGGCATTTGTTCCCCTTTCCAAGCTCTTTCACGGTGTCCCCAATGATGCCCAATATACTGGGCTGCCCATGGAGGGTAACTGATGAGGACACAGTGGCATTGCTGTTAGGGTTCCTCCAGAGGGAAGAATTTCTAGTTACACCTCTCTGCACAAACTTGGAGTATTTGAATTAGGAAAAGAAATCACTTTTAAAAAGGATCGTGGAATGCTTTCGACTTTCATTCTTAAGTGAAGCTAAATAACAAGGACTGATGGAAGGCATTAAAGGGAATTCCCTGTGGTGTTGATTTGTTGGGCTTTGGAATTTCCCTGCTTCTGGAATTAACCCAATGTAAACCTTTAAGTGATTTTCTATTTGTGGAATTCTGTCACAGCTCACGTTTGGCCTCTCAAACTGAAGCTTTCCTCAGATGAAACATTCAGGGAGATATAACTAAAGAAAATAAACAGTTGACTAGAATTACTATAGTATGCTTGTAAAGAAAAGGACAAGTTTTTTAAATAGTGTGTATTAAAACTTAAGTTTCCTGAAACAGCTTTTCCAAGATAATGAAACATAACTTGCAAAGTAGTGACTGAAGATACACGGACATACTTGAGTTCTTTTTTTGTTTCATGCTGAATAATTCTATAAAGTTCAAGGCCAGATTTTCTTCACTTAGCTTAATTGTCAGTTAGATGAATGGAAAATAGCATATTACTAATTCCAAACTGTTTTGCTTTGATACAGTCAAAATTCATGCAGTGGGTAAAAAAGAAGGTCAGGCTATCATCTGACAATTTTTTCTTTTTATTATTCATATTTTGCTAACATTTAGCAAACAGTCCAACTAAATTACAAAGAAAATACACAGATGACATTTTTTCTTCATAAAAAGAAAATATCAAGTCCACTATAATTACAGAGAAGAAGAAAAGCATACTCGTATGGTTAATTTTTGTGTTTTCTGTGAAGAAATACCATATATGACGAAAACTTTTGTAAATAAATTTAAGTTGTTTCTGCCTCGGTCTAAACTATCTCCTTAAATCTGATGGCCCAGTTTTGAATTACTCTTCTCAAAAACCAGTCAGCTCCTATTATTCTCAACGAGACTGATTTTCCTAAAGCCATCAGGGAATCTGGTAGTTTTATTTGTGTGTTTGGTTTTATATGTAGCAAGTACCATCCTGCTGTTCAAAATGTTCCTCATAGTTGTCTTAGGGGATTGGTGTTCCATGGATCTGCTATAATAAAATAAGCTCAGAGCTGTTTCATGGTATGAACACACTTTACAAAAACCCACTCTACTATGTGGCACAGATGCTTGGGAATTGCCTTCCCTTTGAAAGGAAGTTGTTTTGGAAGTGAGTGTTGTCTGCCTAGGCAGCTTCAGTCTTGTTGGGCCCTGGGACCATGGTTGAGTTAGGCCTTACAAGAAGACAAAATAGGCAACTGCCTCTCTAATATGAAGCGTGTGTGTGTGTGTCTGTGTGTTTGTTGTATGAACCTCAATTTTTCACTGGCCAAATGGAGGCAATTGCACCTACTATGTTCGGTTTTTGAGGGGAGTTAAAATGAGGCAATTTTAAAAAGATGCTTTTACATATTTTAAAGATGAGAATGGTAGAAAGATGGATAGTGATCATGAGGATTATGTTAGTGGTCTTCACTATCTGCATGTATTTATTCACTGCCTTGTTTTTCTTTAAAATGGGGATAATGATATTGACCTACTTCACAAGGTTGACGAGAAAAACATCTAATTACTGTTGGTAAAGCACTTTGAAAACAGTGACTGCTTTCTATGAAAATGCTAAATAGCCGGGCGCGGTGGCTCAAGCCTGTACTCCCAGCACTTTGGGAGGCCGAGTTGGAGAGGCGAGACGGGCGGATCACGAGGTAGGAGATCGAGAACGCATCCTGGCGTAACGACGGGTGAAACCCCGTCTCTACTAAAAACTACAAAGAAACTAGGCGCGGCGAGGGTGGCGGGCGCTGTAGTCCCAGCCTACTCGGCAGGCCTGAGGCAGGAGAATGGCCGTAAACCCGGGAGACGGAGCTCTGCCAGTGAGCTGAGACATCCGGTCCACTGCACTCCAGCTCGGGCCAACAGAGCAACGACTTCCATCTCAAAAAAAAAAAAAAAAAAAAAAAAAAAAAAGAAAATGCTTTAAATTCTGATGCTGTTGAAAGGATTAATTAGGGAACGTTTGCTTGGAACCTTGATCTTCAAATAAAAGGTGTTTCTCCTGTTGCTATTTTTAACTATTATTTTATGCTATAATTTATTGGTTAATAAGTGTCATATTTGACTGTTTTTTTTTTCTGCTTCCAGATGAAAGTTTGATAATTTTTCTTTGAGAGATCATACGAATCTTATATTGTAAAGTATTTCATTCAATGTCATCCAACTAAATCGACCTTTGCTTATTTCATGCTGTTACTCACAGCTTCCTAGATGTTCTCAATCAAGCTTCTCTTTTATGGTCTGCCTGAAATACTATCCTTAGTGATGGATTTAGAATCCCTAACTTCTCTTCTAGTTCCCTGACCATTTTTCATTACAATTACAAAAAAATTTTTTATTAAAAAGCTTTGGAAAAAATTAGGACTTGCTTATAAATGAAAGTTGTCACTTCCATTTTCCATATTTAAGTTTGTAGATACACAAACTTATTCCCTTATGTCTCTTGGCGGAAAAAGGGACTGTCTTTGGAAGATTCTTATCCCAAAGGGGATTTGATGAAGTTTCATTTTCATTTCTTTTAATGGATATAATTGCCCCAAATCATTTTGCAGTTTCCAATACACGTTGAGTAATAACTGTGTCAGTCAAAGAAACCTAGGTGATTTCAGAAGCTGAAGAATTCATCTAAAGGCAGCTCAGAGTACCTGTGGGGGAAGCTGCAGGTTGAGAACAATACCCAGATCATGCTGCAGAAGTATCTTCTCTGGACACCGATGTTAGAGCTTGTGCTGCTGATATTCCTGACATTGGTGTGCCAGGGTGTATTAGGATTCTCTAGAGGGACAGAACTAGTAGGATATATATATATAAAGGGGAGTTTATTAAGTATTAAATTACATGATCACAAAGTCCCACAATAGGCTGTCTGTAAGCTGAGGAGAAAGGAGAGCCAGTGTAAGTCCCCAAACTGAAGAACTTGGAGTCCAGTGTTCAAGGACAGGAAGTATCCAGGATGGGAGAAAGATGTAGGCTGGGAGGCTAGGTTAGTCTCTCCTTTTCGCATTTTTTTGCCTGCTTTATATTGACAGGCAGCTGATTAGGTTGTGCCCACCAGGTTATGGATGGATCTGCCTTCCCCAGCCCACTGACTCAAATGTTAATCTCCTTTGGCAATGCCCTCACAGACACACCCAGGATCAATACTTTGTATCCTTTAATCCAGTTGACACTCAGTATTAATGGTCACACGTGGCCACCATAAATGCTATCACTGCTGCCTCTGAAAATCAGATATTCCTGCTGCCACCACTAACACGTATCTCCACAATAAACATGGGTAGTCCCTCCTCTTTTAAAGTCTGAGGGGATGCATCTGACGAATGAAGCCTGCTGAAGTGCCTATGTCCAGCCATCGGAAGGCTGAGAGATCCAGAGCCTAGCATGTTCAGCTTTATAGTGGGAAAAGGCCTCTGCCCCAGGAGTGTGGATGAGACTCAAGAGGGGTGTTCTTCAAACATCCCTCAAGCACCACCAAGTTTAAGATGCTGAATGGCCAGAAAGAATAGCAAATGTCCATCCATGACAATGACCGAACCAGAGTCTATAAATATGTGCAAATGATCCCCTATATTTCCTCCTGGAATAAATATTTAGATGTTTTTAATGTTAAAGTCAAGTGTCTTCTTGACTTTTTCTGCTTAGAAAAATTAAGTTCTGCTGGGTGCGGTGGCTCACTCCTGTAATCCCAGCACGTTGGGAGGCTGAGGTGGGTGGATCACCTGAGGTCAGGAGTTCGAGATCACCCTGGCCAACATGGTGAAACCCCATCGCTACTAAAAATATAAAAATTGGCCAGGTGTGGTGGCATGTACCTGTAATCCCAGCTACTTGGGAGGCTGAGGCAGGAGAATCGCTTGAACCCAGGAGACAGAGGTTGCAGTGAGCCGAGA